>NC_069724.1:880000-1180000 GCF_027358585.1 Pangasianodon hypophthalmus | reverse complement strand
CAAGGTCAATTTCACCTCATAACATTTATATATTCAAATGGTTTAATATTTAACACACGTCTATGTACTATTTTATGCGAAGAGAACCATGAAAACAAATAATCCCTTAAAATCTCAGATTCTGTTCAGAATTACATTCTTCATTCCTGTACATATATACACCATACTGGTGAAAAGTTTGCGCACACCTGACCATCACACCCATATGTGCTTGTTGAACATCACATTCCAGATTTATTCCCCCTGTGTTTGCTGTTATAATAAGCTCCACTCTTCTGGGAAGCTTTCCACTAGATGTTGGAGCGTGGCTGTGGGGATTTGTATTCATTCAGCTACAAGAGCATTAGTGAGATCAGGCTCTGATGTCGGGTAAGGAGACTCCAGTTCCAGCCCAAAGGTGTTCAGTGGGGTTGAGTAAGTTCAGGGCTCTGTGCAGGACACTCGAGTTCTTCCACTCCAACCTTCACACACCATGTCTTCATGGAGCTCGCTTTGTGCACAGGGGCATTGTCATGCTGGAACAGGTTTGGGCCTCTTAGTTCCAGTGAAGGGAAATTGTAAAGTTACAGCATACAGAGACGTTCTATACAATTGTGTGCTTCAGACTTTGAGAAGAACCACATATGGGTGTGATGTTCAGGTGTTTACAAACTTTTAGCCTTATAATGTTTATTTTCCTGTTTAGCATCACTGTAGTAATGCTAGAGTATTTACAGAATGGTGTGCTCTAAGAATAAGTGAATCATTTAAAAAATTTAACTAAATCTATGTATATTTAACTAAGCACTAACTAAGAACAAGATGATTTATTCAGGTATAGAAAGAATGAAGAGAAGTGATACGGGTTGATAGTTGCTCATGTTTGAGCTGTCTAGCGTGGGCCTTATCATGATGAGTATAAACGTTGATGTGACCAGATGTTATGGAATTGTTTATGACGGAAGTGATCCGATACTGATGCTAAAACCTTAAGTATCATCTGATATTTTATTCTAGACACTAAGCTTTAAAGATTTTTGATTGACTGTATGTAGTAATGTACCGTATGGCGAGCTAGTTAGCTTAAGTGTGTTAATACAGAATAAGAAAAACAAATGAGTATATTAATGTGTAGTCATAGTCATATTTTAAAGAAGTTTGCAATTTTTTTGTTTCTCAATATGCTAAACTCTGAAGTGTCAGTATTGTTATAAATTATGTCACAATACCCTTTGCTAATAATCATGGATATTGTGATATCTTTATACTGAACTGTTTCCTGTTTTTCTTAAATAACTACTAACCAATTATTTAAAAGCCCGCCATGTGGCCCAAGCATATGTATGCTATCAGAGTTGTAGATAAAGAGATGCACATTTAACATCTAAGGTGCTTTCTCCCAGGCTTCATACTTCAGCAAATGGTGGCTACAATAAATTAATTTCATGGGTTACCAATCGGTGACTTATCTATACCTATTTATACTTATCTATTATGGCTTATCTATCCATTAAGGCTTAATAAATTCATGGAGACAGTTATTTAGTCTGTGAGGGATGCCATGCTATTAGCTCAGAGCAATGGCTAATGATACAGAGTTAGTGTTAATGTATCAGTCTGAAATATAAAACAAAGGTTTTATGGACATTATTTTGAACATTTGTGTTGTATGTGATACGGCACAGAGAAATCGACACTCGACACCAGTAAAAATAATCTTGATCCCAAGTTGAAGCCCATGCAAAACCTCTGTAGTAGGTACATTATTACTTCTATTGCTCGGTTCCTTTTAACTGAGGACGCTGAATCCCTTTAAGAAGCTCCAGGCTTAATCCTAGATCTCAAGAAAGAAAATCTCATCACTGTGCTCACCCGAAACACAACCGCAGCACTGGATTAGTGTCACGGTTGACCGAGCAGGTAGAAGAACTGTGGGGATCCAATTAAGCTCTGTGGATTGGACTGGCTAAAAATGCAATATGTTGTGGAATCGGTGAGGATGGGAACAGCATATTTCCAACTTTAAAATTGTACTCTACTTTAGAGTGGTTTCTCAGGAACATATTAACTTCCCTGAAAAGAATGCTACTGGATTGTATGGGATGGGACTTGAGGCTTGATGTTCAGTTTTAAATGAGTTTTAAAAAATTAAACAAGTCAAGAACCACTGCAAATATAAAGGCTTTCAAATAAAGCTAACACAATGATGTGTGTTGCTGTGCCAACAGTTCCTGGATAAGGCTTTAAATAAATAAGAGCTGTTATCTGCCATTAAGAGGAACTAATGTTCAATTATTTAATCTCTAACATGCTAGTGCTTCTCCTGAGGCCATGTGTATTTATCAGGTTTTAATTAACCAGGTGCTCACTGGATTTCCTTATTTCACTCGCTCTCGACTGGACTCGCTGAGCGCTCTCGCTTTCTGTCATTGGTAATGGAGAATGGTTTGAATTCATTAATGTTAAATAAAATAATATTGGAGATTAGAGCATCAATGTTTATATTTAACATCAACTAATTATGCGTATTAGGGATGCTACTGAAAAATTTCGTTCAACACGGAAATTTCAGCGAAAATTAGACGGAAATTTTGAGCTAAAAAAGATTGAATAGGACTACAACAAAGTGTCAAATCTAATAATTTAGAGATTATGGTAATGGTGTTGATAATTAGAAAAGGATTATAAAAGGATTAGATTGAAAGTGTACTGTTTTTACTGTTTCATTGCACATTACTGTGGAATCACCTAAAAAAAATCCACCATCCAACCGAGTCTTCGCAAGTAGCCACTGCCCGTAAGCATTTTTAAATTTTTTTTAATTGTTTGTTTTAAAATGCTAAATTGCGAGCAGGGAAAAATCAATAGCGCACAAACCTAACTTTGCCGCTCGGGTGTGCCTCATTCATGCAGATGTGTTTCACTGAGTTTTTATTAATTGCTTAAGATGCATTCTTTGAAATATAGCTACGAATGTTTGTTGTGAGAAGTGCATCAAACTAGTGTTACAAAACATAGGAGTAAAACTTTGTTCTTGCCTGGCCTGTTTATTTGTTGTTCCCTGGAGTTGTATTATGGTCTACTTATAATTCCATACTACGCACAGAGGGAGCAGAGGTCTTTAATACAGTCTGAATAGAAATATTCACATTAATTTTTTACTTTCAGTTTATTATAGTCTGCTTGGCAGGGAAAAAATGTTTTTATGGCAGCCCAGTGAGATGTACCTCCCATGAGCAGCTGTGGATCCTGCTCTGCATTAATGCCTAAAGTTAGGGTGAAAATGATGATTGCTGAATTATCAGGTTTAACAAATTTATGATTCTTGCCCCATTTATGATTGTCTGTCTTCATCAAAATTGATGCGCGAACAGAAAACGCATTCAGATGGTGTCTCTGGAGCCAAGCCGGTGCCAGTTTGTCCATGTGGAACAGCAAGCTTCTCGCACGGCTGCTGAGAGCATGTGTTCTGCAAATGCTAATGTGTTGCTTTCTGCATGCCAGGCAGTTGTCAACAACGCAACCACCAATAAATCATAAAATGTCTTCTATCACTCCACTGGTTTGCTCATTCCCGGCATCATCTCTTCCCTCTGCAGGCTTTCTGGATTCGCATGTGTGACATGGCTGGCGCTCACAACAAGCTTGCCGTTCTTGTGTCGTGCATATGGATATTTCTAATGCTCCTCGAACCCAGCCTTCAGAATGGGTAAGATGATTGTCTGCAACTTCCCCTACACCCACCGAACTCCATATCTCCAGCTCCATGGATATTTTACAAGTGATACCCTGATTAACAAGGTCTTTCACAGCAGTATGGCTTTGATGGTCTGTGAAATGTCATTTGGGCCAGCTGCAGCTGGGTTTAAATTGCTTGGCAAAACTGCCAAAAAAGAATTGTTTTTTTTTTTTTTTTTTTTTTTTTTTTAGTGAATGAGAAAATTGCATCAGTTTGTAGTGTAACTCTATAAACTTTGAAACAGAATCAAGCAACTTGAGGGATTTCAAGTAGGGGAGTTTGGTTGTATGTACCAGTCAGCTATCACTGTGTTAACCACTACTTTTTATGATATATTTCAGGATAGAGTTTTCAGGATAGATTTCAGTTCTCCACCCACATCTTTAGTTCCTACCTGCAATTAGTTCCTATGTACCTCTTAACTCAAAAAAAAAAAAGGGAAAAAAACCTTATAACTGTGGTTTCATCTTATCCCGTCATATATGATCTTTTATTGAATGTGTATAGAGACGTTATGAAGAAAAATAAAACTTGGGAAGAAGTAGCAGAGATCGTTGGTGTCTCTGGAGCATGTTGTACTACAAGTTGGTAGTACTAAGTAAGTTACTGGTAAGTTAGTTTGTGCTGCTAATTTGCTAGTAGCTAACGCGAAGCCTGGAATGTAACATTTTCTCACTGATTAGGGCTTTATTTAATATGCATTTAACTAGTTAGAAGAGGATATATGTATATATAGATATATAGGTATATGATGGTTCCTCTGGTGACTGTATGTAGCTAGCACAGTTAGTTTGCATTGCTGATCTGCTAACAAAGCTAATATGAATCCTGGGAAGTAAAGTATATCAAACAACCAATTTTTACCCTTTTTTTAAACTTAAAATGTTAGAATTCATTTTAAACAAAAGTAAACCGTATACAGTAGTAAATCATGTGCTGTAAGCAATATATTTTAG
The DNA here is from genome assembly GCF_027358585.1 of Pangasianodon hypophthalmus. Classification (NCBI taxonomy): domain Eukaryota; kingdom Metazoa; phylum Chordata; class Actinopteri; order Siluriformes; family Pangasiidae; genus Pangasianodon; species Pangasianodon hypophthalmus. Next base: position 1,175,326 of record NC_069724.1, on the reverse strand, counting down.
CTATTATCGTTTCTCATCGGGACTAAAAACGCTGGATGGATGCTACACGGCCGCAAGAGAGAATAGTAGCGCTTGCTACACACCCATAAGAGACACGAGAGGCTTGTCACTCGCTAATGTGAACGCACGGTAAGTCCTACACAAACTGGTATCAGTTATCTTAGATAGAAACGAAAATATGGCAGTTTGAAAATCTGCGTTTTTTCTTTTCTGCACTTCACAGGATGTGCCGTGTGTAACTGCTGCTTTAACTTGGCACATATGGTCCAGCATACGCAGCAGGTCTCTTTATCTCAAACCTATTATAGCTCTATTACATACAGTATCTTCCATAAAAAGGCATTAATTTGATTCTGCGTATTAGTCTGAGATAGAAGGGCAGAAAAAGGATGAGAAAGGGACAGACCAGAGGAATGATAAAGAGATAAGGACTGCTTCTCTTCAGTGCTCTGCACAGGTAATATTCATGAGGTGGTTGAACCACGTTACACCGTGTTAACATGTCAGCAGGGAGAGGATGTGACATATTGAATTTTATTCAGTGGCACATAACAGAATGATTCTCCTCACACACTTCTCATCTCATTTTCAAAGGAATTGCTTTGTGAAAAAAAAAATGCTGGAAAGGTGCAGTATTCTGTTGTCACTCTGGAAACCGTGATAATGAGCGATTTCTTTTCTGAAAGTTGAAAACAAGAAAGTTTTAATATTGAATTGATCTTGATAAACATGTTGTGTTTTTCCGTTTGTAAACAGTTCACTTAAAAACACGGGCTTATTATTCCCTTGCTAAGATTAAAACAACAGCAGCCAAAAAAAAAAAAAAAAAGAATAACCAAGATGATTAAAAAAAAGTGGCAATAAACTTAGTCCTTATGAAATATATTTTTTTATATCTTTTAAGTACTGGAACAAAATGTTGTTTATTAAGCTGATCCATTTCTCCAACTCTCTCAGAAGGAGCTTCAATTTAAAAGAGTGTATCAGAGCGGCTCCCGCGAATAGCAATCCTTCGAAGCATCCGTGGCGAGGAGCCAAAGGAGCAAAATTGGCCGAGCTATCTGGGTGGAAGGGGCATTCTTTATCTCCCCTGTCAATCACAGTGACGCTAGCCAATCGCTGGCAATCTGTGAGGTCATGTATGCGGAAGAAGGCAGATAGCGCTTTCTTTCTCTGAAGGTGTTTTGCTGCCCTTTGAGCAAGATGAGTGATACTTGATAGCCTTCACCTTCCTCAGTTGGTAATTTTTGGAGAGCTGGCTGGAGGGTGAGCAAATTGGGGAGAAAATGGTAAAAAAAAAAAAAAATCCCCCAAAAAATAAAAAATTGTGCATCAACTTTCCTCTTGATCCTTTCCACCTTTTGCTTCTCAGCGCCTTTTCAAAGCAAGTTTAATTTCAACCTCTCCAGACATGCATGAGTATAGCTCAATTTTTAAAATTATTTTCCCTTAAAGCAGTTATGAGCAAACGTCCTGAAAATGGGGGTAACAAATGTGGAGAATTTGCTACAAGGCAGCAGGCATTAAGGTTATTCCTGCTTTGTTTGTGAAGGGAGAAAAACATGTTCCACCATGGCTTAGAGGAGATTAGACATAATTAAGGTTATTTGGGTGGCATTGTGTTTCTCTCTGTAAATTGGATCATGTGTTCCATACATTAATAAGCATAATGAAGTGTGAGTGCTAGCCCTCTTCAGTGTCCTCCCTCCCCCCTCATCTCCATCACCACCAGCTGACATTTCAAAGATGCTGAGAGAGATCAGATAATAACAACCTTCACCACAAATCCCTTCAACACGTTGCACTGTATCATTGGCATTCCAGGCTTCAAAGGTACTGGCATTAAAGCCTCAGGAGCTGTGCTCCTCTGCGAGTACATCGTCCAAACGTGTCTAAATGACTACTGACAGTTCCTCATTGATTGTGGAGCCAAGGAATTAATGTTATCTGGGGGCAGGAAAAAAAAAAAAACAGTTGGCTCACCGTGCATGCTAACAAGGTGACCTCAATCACTCTGAAGGCAAAGAAGGCTGAGTCGTGCCTGCCGACCCTGCCAAGTACCTCGTCACCTCCACAAAGTATCATCAGGCTTCAGCTTTGTGCTGCTTTCTTCTTCTTCTTGTGCTTTATCATGATACCCGTTACACAGAGTGGACATTTAACTCCCATCTCAAAGACAAGGAAGAGCACGAGCGGAAAAGATTCCCGAGTTCTAAAACGTCAGAAGGTTCCACAAGCCCTGCCTGTTTTTCTCCATCCATCATCCTCCATCATGTCTTCACCTGCTTACAAATCAGCATCTCTACAATGCAGGCAGAAGTCTTGGCTAATGGATGAAGTTATCCCAAGACAGATCCCTTGTATTAGTCATTACAATCTCCCAGGGAGCACTTGCTTGCCAGTATCACAGCTCGATTAAATAATTCTTCTCCACAATTCATCTTTTACATTTGAATGCACCTGTGTACCAGAGAGTGGCTGATACCTCTGCCCCCCCAACCCCATACACACACACTTATTATCTCCACTCTTTGAAGCACAATCTCAGGTTAATGAGCATGGACAGCTTGAGCCTCTTCCGTTGTCTGTTTTGTTTGGGATCAGTCTCAGCACCCCTGGCTAAAGTGACAAAAAATCAATGGCGACGAGGGGGAGAGTGCCCCTCCACTCCTGCCATCCTGTCATATAGATTGCTCATTGACTTCTCTCCTTTACTACTCCTCCACTACTACTCCTAATCCCAGGCATCAGTGGCACGGTGACCTAGGCAACAAATAGGAGTCTCTTGACAGTCAGCGCAATGCCGTCATGTTTTACGGGTTACAGGGTTGTGGGAGAAAGTATCAGTGCCAGGTGCTTAGTGATTATCATCTCTGTTTTTATCACCAATCAGGGTCTCAATAGTGTCCTTGTTTCACGCATCTATGAACATATAAGTTATATAAGTATGGTGACAGATGAAAGCAATACCCAGATGTTATGAATATAATCGGCACAGCCTACACTAGGCTTGTATGATATTGATTTAAAGAGAGTAGAAGAGGGAAGATGTAATAATTTAAAGCAGTCAGGAACTGCTTACCGGCAGAGACAATCTCTGTAATATGGAGTAAACTGTAAATAAAACATAACAGTACATTTTCAATATAATCCTTCTACAAATAAATTGTCTGAAGTTCACATGACTGACATTTTCACTGTTGATCTGCTGCTCACTGTTTTGGAAAGCGTCTGCATATTGAATCACTTTCTTTTTATTGTCACCATTAACATTATTTTGTAAAGTGTTAGATTTGTCATTTTGTTGTAGATCTAAGTGATCAAGTTTAGGTCAAAATTTTCATCCTTTTTTTCCCTCTTTCCATTGAAAACCAAAAGTGCCATTTTAGACAATTTTTAACCCAAAATATTTTAGTGGCGTACCTAATAAATAGATACACCCTGGTCACGATTCTGTTCGATTCGATTTGCGATACCGGATTCACGATTCAATTCAATTGGATTCAATTCAATTCAGTTTTATTTGTATAGCGCTTTTAACGATGGACATTGTCACAAAGCAGCTTTACAGAAATATATAAACTCAGGATATAAATTTTAAATTTATGAATTCATCTCTAATGAGCAAGCCAGAGGTGGTGGTCGTGAGGAAAAACTCCCTGAGACGATATGAGGAAGAATCTTTGAGAGGAACCAGACTGAAACGGGAACCCATGCTCATCTGAGTGACACCAGATAGTGCGATTATAAATAATTACCTTCTATAACTGTATAATATATGGTCAAAAAAGTGCAATTGTGTAACCACAAGAGTTATCAGCTATTCACTGATGGAGGCTTGAGTACAAAATTGTTCGTGGAAATTGCAGTCCTAAAGCTATCATTGCAATTGTAGTCCTAAGCCAGCGTAGTAAAGCTGTTCATATCCATTGAAGTCCAAAGCCATCTTCATGGTTTCTAAGTGGTACCATTTTCAGTAATCTCATATAACTTCAGGCTGTCCGTGTGGGGCCGTCCTCAGCAGCAGCGAGTGGTTGGATTCTCTGAATATTTTGAACGATATATGAATGAAGAATAATTATGATAATAATGTGCATTTCTGTCTGTATAAAACTAACTAAATAGAAAATTGTGAACAGAGGTTTAATATTATAAACAAAGCATGTACAAACAAAACAACAGGTTCACCATATCTTAAAAATAAATAAACAAATGTATAAATTCTTCCAAAAATGTATTTAAATAAACAAAGTTGTACTCCGATGTTATATTGCTGAGCTCCTCCGCACAATGCGTAAAGATCGGCAGATCTGGTCACATAATATAATATAATGTGATATAATATAATCAGAGTAAACATCACTAGATATCATGGCAGTGTAATATCTTGTAGAGATGATTAAATCTTATATCGCACAAGCCTAGGCAGCACCCATTAGTTGAACATGTTTGCCACCGACTTCGCTGCTTTTCTTATACTGAAATACTTTATCTCTGTGGCAGTGAAAATGCACTGATTTCAAATTCATCATTTCCACCTCTATCATGATTATGTTGTGATATATGACCCCTCTGCAGAGATTACCATGTTAATCACCTCATATTTTTTTGTGACAGAACCCACAGCAGCACTATGTTCACTAGCTGAGTAATAGCACTGTCGACTTCAGACCCTCTAATTCGCTAATAGTTCCAGTGGGCAGCCAGGGACCAGGGTCTGATTATGCTCTCCCCTGGCTCTACAGGGGGCAGACTGCAGGCCAAATACTGAGAACTCGATATGAAAAACTCATATGACCATGCAATTTCTGAGACCTTCCACAAGCACATTAAACAAGAATGACTCAGATTCGAGATTTTTCTCCCCTTCATACCAGAAAATCAAAGAAGGAATGGAAAAATTCTTCATTATCTAATTCGATCAATGACTTAGGCTATATTTATCGTGCAAATGACCTTTTTTTAATTTCAATACATTATTAAAATAGTGTGTTTCATTCATTGTACATACTCTCCTAAGCTCTCTCAGAGCTGTGTAAATGTTCAGCCAAGGAGGGCCTGTCAAGATTGGAATTTCAGCTTTGGATGTTTTAATCCTCCCTACTGATTTGCCTCTTAATTGCACCAAGGGAAAATTACAAGTTTTTAGAACAGTCACACTGTTTAAAGTACATTTTAATTCTAGTCGCTTTTTTGCTTCTCCAATCAACTCTGACAATATTTTTTTTCCTACATACTGTCAGGATGATTTGAAAGAACAGCCACATTCTACGCGGCCCTGGCTGCTGTTGCGTCTCTGGACAGATCAATAGACTGTTTTCTCTTCTCCAGCCAGCCGGTTATTACAATATTACTTAGAAATGCATCATAAATCTGCTGTAATAAATAAAACATCTAACAACTCATTATTTTAAAACCTAGAAGAGACATCAAGTGATAATGACATATACAGTGTGCTATAAGTTTGGAAAATCTCATTTCAGAGGACAATGTCGTGAGCAGAAATGCGTCACACAGTGCAAGATGCATTATATCCACAGAATGGATGTTTCTCCTGGATGTTTTTTGTTTTTCGCACCATTCAGAGTTGTGTAAACACTTGCAGCCAGCCCGTTTCTGAAATACTCAGACCAGCAGGTTTGGCACCAGCACCCATGCCACAGTCAATACAGACATATAATAATGCAACACAGATATAAGAGGAGTGTCTAAAATAGGGAATAACACATGACAGGCATTGCTGTTATATGAAAATAATGCACATCTGGAGTGTGTGATGCGTGATGCACACCAGAGTGCTGCTACCCCGAAGTGGGATCTGAAGACTCGTTTCTGGGTTTTCCTCTCCGCAGCTGCGCAGCTGGCGTACTGTGTTGAGCTGCAGTAGGTGAGCAAGCTCTCAATAATTGTCTCAATACAGCTAGGTTTGAAAGGAAGTCTAAAAATTCCTGTAGAAATTCAGAATAGGGCCCTGGGGCCTGGCTATGTTTATTATGTTAGTAAAAATTACAAACGAGATAAATTCATATCCAGATTTCTGGGTAATGCCTAGAATATCATTATAAATAACTGCGATGCCACCTCCTCTGCCAAATTAACGAGGGTGGTGTATATAGCTATATCCGGGAGGGCTACTAATATTTAGCAGTCCTAACTTCAGATCAAAGGTGCTGGCTGTGCATTTGGTTTGAACAAATGTTATTGTGTATTACATTGCTAAAATAAACTTGATTGGTTTAGTCTGGATTGTCACCAATTAACTAGGCCTCTTCTAAGGCTAAACATTTTTTGGAACACCACTCGAACATCCAGTAGTTCAGCGACCATAACCTGCTCTAAGCTCCATTAGGATGGAGCCGGAGCATAATATGTCTGCAGTAGCTTGGCCTATTAATATGATGCCATACCATAACGCCAAGGATTTTATAATCACTAACATTAGCTAAGTTAGTCTGCAGACTGGTAAACTGACTATCCTTAAAATAGCTTGCATTTGTCAATAGTAGACATGAGTGGGACTTCAGTATGAGAGATTTGCATTATCGTATTCTCAGCGATTAACTTAATACTAGCCAAGCCTATTATCCGCAAGTCACAGGCCTTGATTGGGCCAGAAGCTCAAGCTACTGGAAACTCTGTCTTGTTTCTGTCTGTGAATAATTCCAGAAGGATTGCTCATAGAGTGCTGCAGAGTACTATGGGTTTAGACACTCTTGCTTTCTAAGCTGCAGAGTGGTAATGAAAAAAAAAAAAACCACACTGTGTTATCAGTCGAGCCAGGATGGCACTGACTGAGCAGGTGCAGACTTAGTTATCCGTCCACTAAAAAAGAAACAAGAACAAAAACAAAAACCCCTCAGGTTGAATGGTTATGCTGCACTGAATAGGCTTACACAAACTGTGGTAACTATAAACCCATATCTGTATTAAAAAACACACACACACAAAAAAAAACAGGGCAGCTCACCTACCATGTAATTCTGTAATGTTCTACGTTATGGTTATGGTCCCTTATATAATATTGTTTAGTGCATTAGTTAACATTAACAGACCATGAACTTCAGAATTAATATGCAATAAGTAATGTTAAGAAAGGAACCAACACTTGAATAAATGGATCTATTAACTCCTTTGACTGCAATCAAACTGCTGTTTGTCCCTGAAACCTTCTCACAGAGTTCTTGCCAGTTCTGAATGACAACAAACCCTGGTGGTTATCCTGGGTTTATAGAACCACAATTCCATGCATAACTAAAGTTCTGCACTACATGGCCAAAAGTTTGTGGACACCTTACCACCCATATGTGCTTGTTCAACATCCCATTCCAGATTTAGTCCTCCTTTGTTATAATATGCTCCACTTTTCTGGGAAGGCTTTCCACTAGATTTGGGGATTTGTGTTTATTCAGCCACAAGAGCATTAGTGAGGTCAAGCACAGGTTTTGGGCAAGGAGGCCTGTGGTGTGGTTCATCCAAACTTTGTGGTTCGATTGCTTGCACTGAGAGCATCAGGGAAAACATGTCTTGTGACGAGAACGGCTCCTTGTTTGCAGGAGTCCTTTATGATGACCTGCCATGCATGTTCTTCGCTGCTGGAGTGTTGGTACCACAGAAAATGACAGAAAATGATGAAACTGGTGTCTAGCATTTTGCAAACCTGCATGACAAAAGTGGCATACAGAATTGCGCAATCGATCCATGGTTTGTAAGGAAACTTTGTGTGAAGGCAAACCTACGATTATGAGCCTTGCCCCCAAACGAGCCTACAATCGGTCTTGGGTGTGGACTCGTATTCGGACCATGCATGAAAATGCCCTTGTATTAGTATTATATCAATCTTACAATGGGATTTATTTGATAAATGTGCCCATTAAAGATGTTTTTGCAGCGTATGATAAAACATACAGATGAGCTAACTGAAATAGAAAATATGTTTATCTGCTATAATCTTTTAGAAGCACGCAAGAGAATCAGAGCTCAGTCAGTGTACAAGCAGCAGTGCTATAGCTGGTACACACGTCCTGCATAATAATTATGCAGCTGAATGCAGAGAATATCATACAAAGACAGAACAACCTTTAATGTTTTAAGGATCAAAAACAAACCTCATGTTTTTTTATAGTGATGAATTGAGCATCCAGCCTTAGAGTAATTACCTTCACAGCATTCTGGTTTCAGAAAATGGCGTCTCCAGCAGGTTTTATCTAAATGAACTTTCCTCTAGTGTGTTTGGGCTTGAATATGTTTTTTTTTTGTTTTTTTTTTTAAGATTAGGCAGGTTGCAGAAATCATTTTATGTTTGCTGATGCAATGCCTTAGGGTAAATAACTCAGTAGGGGATGCCAAAGTAAGACTCTGCAAAACAATAAAAAAAAAATAGATCATTGCAGTTTAACAAGGTTGGTCTTTGAATGATTATTTTACATTGTGCACTGAATATTGGAAAGCCGATACCAATTTACAACCCAGAACTGAGTGCTATCATCCAGCATTGCTGAGACCCTTAGTGTGATTTTATAGCACATTAGGAAAGGGCATCTAAAATGAAAGGTATTATGTGAATGTTTTAAAAGGCTTTAAAGTGGTGGTGAAGTTAGTTTCCAGCTGCCAGCGGTGCTGAGAAAGACCATCGTGAAGGCTGACGCTGATGAGTCTCTTCTAAAACACGATTGCTTCAATGCTTAGCTGAACGTAAATACTGTCCTAGCCTAGTTTTAAAAATAATTGGTCACTACATTTGAGTTTATGAAGCAATAAAAAAAAATCTACGTGATCAACGTAGCCTTGAGTTATAACTCAGTAGGTGTAACTTTACGGCTGGTGGAACAAGTGTCTGATCACTACTAAAGTCATAATCCATCACGACCTACTTGTTATTGTAGCACTTAATCTGCATTATTTATTTATTCCCATAACTTTTTTTTTTACAGTAAATCGCTGTACGTTATGCTATACTGGTGGTATCAGAGCCAAGATCGAGCCCTTGCGGATAGTTTCATATCACAGGCATTATCAGATCCAGATTGTTATAGCAGCATTGGAACTGACTCTAACTTTGTGAGCTAAATCCCTCGGCATGGCGCAGCAGTTGTGTGCTCAGCAGATCAGAGCAGAGCTACAGCACTGATCAGCCCGATAGAGCTGAGCTTAACGCCAGTATACAGGAGTTAAAGACTGGTGTGGGATTTTAGAACACTACACTCACAAAGCGGCAAAGTGCTGCGGGCTGAGTTGGGTTTCGGTTTGAATTTTAATTGCATAAATGATAAAACTGAGAATTGAATTTGGGATGGCACTGCACATACAGTACAGTGTGTTGTACAGACATTGATAGACTGTCTTCTCTGGGGCTTTGCCCTTTCCCATGTTGAGGGGAGATTCCACAGTCCACATGCTTTCTTTGGAGCACAGTGTAATGTGGTGCCTAGCTGGAGGATCTACTGTTTGGGCTGTTTGGATACAGGCTAGCTGCATCCAGATGAAAGATCTCATGAGAGATGAGGCGATACTGGAGCAGTGACCGCTTGCTCTAAGAACTGAGCAGTGGGCAGTGGTGGCTCAGTGTTTAAAGCTTTGGGCTCCTGATCGAAGATTGTGAGTTAAAATTCCAGCAATCACCAACCTGCCATGGTTGGGTCCTTAATCAAGGTCCTTAACCCTCAGCAGCTGAGTTGTATCTGGTTTCAACAGTAAGTCTCTTTGAATAAAGGCATCAGCCAAACAAGTAAAATATAAATGTAGTTTAGCTCACTCGCCTCTTGCGCTCATCTTCTGAGAGATGCTTTTGAAGACTGAGAAGAGGTATTAGACTGATTAGATGACATTGTGCTGAGGATTAGGAAGAAGTCCCGCCTTCACGACGCACATGTCAAGCCATAATGGATCATTGCTTCTGGCGGGACAGATACTAAAAGAATGCTTGAAAGAGAACCTGTGCTTCACAGAATGTCAGCATTGCCAAAAAGCATGTATTTTTTTTGTAACTGATGCTGCTATATATGTAATTTACATTTGTTTTGTTTTGTTATTTCCATCTCCATCTATGGTCAGATAATAATTCTATTTTGGATGTTCACTGACTGTTTTCTTTCCCCAGACCACTTATGCAAATGCATTTCAATATTCAAGATTTAATTGAACCGTAATTAGACTTCAGCAGATTGTTTTCTGCTGAGGTTTGCTCTTTGGAAAGATTACGATAATATATACAAATGAAACAGGGGTGGTTCTGAGTCATGGTTCTGTCTTCCGAATACATTTTTTCCCCCTGTAAGTCATTGACATAGAGATGAGGAATAAGGGATGGATGTGAAGGGCACAGGAGGAGAAAGAAGATGATGGGCAAAAAAGACTGGAATGTTAGAGAGAGGAATTCACAGAGTGCTTCCTTCAAGGATATCATTGAAGAGACTGTGAGAGACGATGGTGAGAGTTTTGGGGGGGTGTTTGAGGGGGGAGAGAAAGTCAATTTTTTATTTGCAGCGGTGATGTGGTGGTAATGAAGAGGAATGAAACAGCTGCCGCTATGGCCCGCTGTCCTTTAGTGCCTCAGCCACGGAATGAAGCAAAAACCCAATGCCTTGACACACCTCACATGAAACCAGATGGGGACACATATGTCTCGTGTCTGGCAGTGCACAGCCTTTTTATGTTCACTGCAGTATCTCAGAAACTGACTGTGTCCCCATGGGGAACCTAGCAATCCACTCTATAGGTGGCCTAAATATCGATTATGGTGGTTTGCTCTTTTTCTCTCTTGGTGATATAATGTAAACTACTGTGACAAAAAAATTCTCAGTAAAAGGTCCTGGCAGATCTAACATTTTTTCATTAGGTTTAATGGCCAAAAGCACACATTGTTAAGGATGAATTGAAACCATTGTTACTTTTGAATATGCATCCATTCATTCATCTTCAGTATTCACTTTATCCTAATTGGAGCCAATCCTGGTAATTACGCCAGCCATACACATAAAATCACACACATTTACATTTAGGGACATTTTAGCAGAATCAATCTGCATGTTTTCAGACACTGCGAGGACAACGATCCCAGGATACTTTTGAATAAAACAACTTTAAACATAAACTTACTTGATTGATTTATGATATATGAAGCAGCACTTAAAGATCCGTTGAGAAAGCTACTCAAGTATTTGTCATGCCTTATTGACTGTAATGATGTGGTGATGAGGGGGTGGCAGCACAGATTCAATACTGTCTTATTATCCTTCTTGTTCCTTCTCTCCCTCTTTCCCACCCCCACCAAAACACTATCCATCATTTGCACCGTTTCTTTGTGGTTCACGTCAGTCTTTATAGGAATGTTTCAACAGAGTGTGAATGTTTCACTATTCTAAGTGGTGGTATTGCATAAATGTTTTAGAAAGCCTGGTGAGTCTTATGATCCTGCTAATAAACACCCTATTTGTGTTAGCAGTGCTGCCTAATTCAAATTCACCTAAAAAGCACCAGGCTTTAATTAACTCAGATATGATAATGGAAATGTCAGTCCACAGAGAAGCATGCCATGGAGTCTGTCCTCCCAATCAAACTGACATTAGCTCCTATCGTCCCACTTGTTTTGGTTTCCTTGGCTCTGGGCACATTTTCTTCCCCACAGACAACTGTAAGAAGTCATATTGTGTATGTTCTTGTCAGGGGTAAAAGCCTACAGGTTTGGCTACTTATTAAAATCTTTGCTGAGGGACAGCATTGATTGGCTGCTGCCTAGTGAACCAGAGGAATTGAACGGTTTCTAATGAAATGTCCTTGTGCAGTATGTGTTGTGAAACAACAAATTGCCAGCTAATTAAGTGTGTATCAACTTTGCTAGCTCCTGACTCAATACTCAGTTTTCATCATGTGCTAATTGCTCCTTGTCCCTGTAACTATGACATGCGAGGGAGATTAGCTTTTTGATCATTATCACCTTATAAAGTGTACGAGGACATCGCAAGAAGTTGACTGTAAAAGTCTCAATCTCAGCAGCTACATGCCACACAGAAGACCTTGGTTATGAATGCATGTGAGCTTTAATTTAGTGAGACACGTCCCCTGTGGCAAGGTCAGCACGCAGAATGTAAAACTTAAAACAAACAAAAGTGCGGCTTGTCAGCTGAAGAACACCCACCTAGAGCTGCCTTTACTTTAAGTCAAGGCCACTGGGGTTGTGTGGTGCACAATGAGGTCAGAGACATTGGGCTGGGGAGAGAACACGTCTGAAAACTCCAGACTAACCCATCGGTGAAGACTCTACACTAACCCATCGGTTTTGCACGTGGTATATGCTCATTCAGATCACTTCAATTCGTAAAGAATCTCGTAGTGTACATGACATGAATGATGTGCCTTGATTGGTTAAGATGCCTGTGAGATGATGACTGCTTCAGGATTTTGCATCGCATTGTCCACTAAAATGAAGTGGTGACCAGGGCATGCCAATTTTGGTATTGGACGCAAATGTGACTGGAGGTCTCATTATTAATTCATGGCAAGATCACAGTGTACGTAACTGTGAATGTCTGGCCAACATAAATGAGCCATAGGGTTGTAATGAGCCAGTTCAACCTGTATTCGGTAAATGGCAAAATGTAGGAAAGTTAACATGAATCCAGCTTGCACATTCTCCCCAACGATTGTTGCCAGCTAATTGAAGGCCCTCTATCTGTCAGTCTCACACAATACATAAGAAACGTGGTGGTGCCAGAGGATAATCCACCAAAGCCTTATGTGTATTCCTTTGAATAGTGACAGAATACTGAATACTGGCAGGTACTTGGCTCTGGATTGGGGAAGACCTTTGGACTACAGAGACCCTGAGATCCACCTCCATTTGTGGAGACCTGGACACCTCCATTTGAGGAAAGCCAGAGCAGAAGAGCCCCAGCCAGAGCACCTCTAGCTTCTTTTTCTGTGGAGTCAGCATGGGCCTTGACCCAGAATGAGGGATGATGGGGCTTGTGTTCTCTGAGCTTGCTAATGCAGATATGTGGTCCTCAGTCATCTGGATTGCATTTACCAGAGAGTCGTGCTGGTGGCACTGTACCTACTCTGCTGTCCCTGGCCACAATCGGGTGATGAATTGCGTCGGCAATTTTGTATTGTCATTGTGCTTATGTCCCTTCAGTGTTCTGTAACTACAATATCTAGTATGTACTGCACAAATCCGCCTTAATGAAGTTAAAGCATTTTGCGGCTACAGAAAGGTATGTAGCAAGCACTTCACATCAAATAACCAGGAGAGATATGAAAGCAGATTTATTGCGATCTTCAAGAATGTGAAGAAAACTGCTATTCAATCTATATTCCACACAAAATGGAGATCTTCCAGTGTCCTTGCCCTTCTGGTGTCTAGCTAGATTCTAACTTTCTAATTGTACCTTCCTTTCAGATATGTCAATAACAGTGGGTTTTCTAATTAATTTTACAGCAAAACTTCAATATGGAGACATTGTGTCATTAGTGTAAGAAGCGAGTACATGTTTACAGCAGTACATGTTCTGGAGAGGGAAGGCTCATTAGTATTTTACAATTCTTGCATATTTATGAGTGCGTTGTTGGATTCTTCAACACTAATTGTGCAGGGTCAGTCCTGACGAAGCCCTTGATTTGATTTGAGGATGCTCATTATGTCGTCAGCTTTCTGCCGTTTATGCTCTCCATTGTACCTCTTGTTTCACTGGGGAGACATGACCCCAGCAAGAGTTAATTGTGCTGCATATTTAAATTAATTAAGGAAGGGAAGGTTGACTGCATATTTAAGACACCATTTCTGACTCGTGAGATTTATTATTCGGCCAAAACCCAAAATAATGATTGCCGCAGAGCTGTATTTAACAATGCAGTAGCATCTTTTCATCATCTTGGACTTCCATTTTGTCACTCATTCATTCAACCACATACACACACTTACACATATTTGTGAATGTCTGGTGCATTACCAGGCTGGACGAATCACTGACGGATCCAACTAAGAGTTGGATAAGTGAGTGAGTTTTTTCAGTCGCAGGAAATTGGATGTATTGGGAGGTTGAAGATGAGAGAAAGTTGCACCAGGCTCTTCACTGTTTACTTCTTGTTAGATGCAGTTATATATATATATTAACGTTTCTTTTATTTCTCTTACAAAGTTGATTTGAGGTGATTTGTAGTCGCGGGTACGCTCACTGGAGGAGCAGAAACTGCATAAATTGTTGAAAGTATAAAAGATCAAAGATACTGACTTATATCAAGCTGATATTCCCTTTCTATTCGCCTCTCTTTATTGTCCACATCACCAGCACTTCCTCTCTTGCCTTTGTTTCACCATATCCATTTGTCTACCTGTTCTTCCCCTCATGTATTGCTTCAGCCTGACTCATCTTCTCTTATATCATCCTTAACAGGCCAAACCTGTCACCCCTAACCTTTACTTTATCTTACACTTCTCCTCACTCTACAGGGCCGTAGCAGGGCATCGAGAGCCTCTTCCTGATGACAGCAAAGACAACATCACCATTTTTACTCGGATTCTGGACCGCTTGTTGGATGGCTATGACAACAGGCTGCGCCCTGGTCTAGGAGGTCAGCTGCAAATTTGTGTCCTGATTCTTCTTCATGTCCTCCGTACTGTCCACTTTGTGGATTAACCATAGAGCAGTGATGGATTGGTGTAATGACCCAGCTGTGGATCGACTCCCTGCTAAGCAGTGACAGCACAGCTCCATCTCTGAAACATACATCCATAGCAGATTGACATTCTAAAACAATTAAATTGTTTTTAATCATGACTGTGCAATTTATGTAAATTAACAACAGTAGAGAAAAGAAGGAAAGTAGCACAGGGCAAAACTCTCTTTAGATCACTTATAACTCCAAAGGAGGCCCCAAAGACTGGATCATTATAGTTTCTGATGATGTGATTTAATGTTTGTGGAGAGAGTTTCCTAAACAAAACAAAGTAGGGAAAATTACAGTAACCTCATTCAGCTCACAGATCCACACATATGAATTTCAAAATGGCAATCAGAATCTTTGGTTTAATTAACCCTTGTGACACAAACATCTATCTATCTATCTATCTATCTATCTATCTATCTGTCTGTCTGTCTGTCTATCTATCTATCTATCTATATAAAAAGCAAAAGATAAAGTCCTACTAGAAGAGTAAATAGTAGATCCAGTGCCCACATTCTTCAGAAGGACATGTTTTTCAAAGATTGTAGACAAAAATGACAGTTAATGGGGCCTTGTTTTATTTTGGGAATCTGTTAGAATACTAATTTTAACTACACACTCACAGGCCACTTCATTAGGAACACCTGTACACCTGCTCAATGATGCAGTTTTTCAATCAGCCAATCATGTGTCAGCAGCACAGTGCATCCTGCGGATACAGGTCAAGAGCTTCGGTTAATCATTTATATTCCCTTAAACCAGACAGCTGAAGATTGGAACAATGTCATCTAGTCTTTTCCACCTGTCCACTTTGGTTGCCTACACTAGCCTATCCTCCTCAGGTTTCGACGTGTTGTAGCATTCTGAGATGCTTTTCTGCTCACCACGGTTGTAAAGAGCGGTTAAATATAAATCTATATGTACAAAGCATACTGTATATCCTGCAAATGTTAGACATATCATGCAAATCAAATGTCAGAAAATCCGTTTCACTTCCAGGATGTAACACTATAAAATGTACAGGGGGGTGAATACTTATGCAAGGCATTTGTTTACTTCCATTGTTCCCTTCTCAAGCACAGCCTGTGTCGCCTTTTATGGTAATGATCTTACCAGATGAGGCATGATAAAAACATTAAATGAAACCAAAGCAAACACTAGCTTACACTTTTCCCATTTCCTTTTTTTTTTCTTTCTTTTTTTTATTTTATTTTATTTTTTGCTATTGCTCATTAGTCGGCTGCTGTGATAGCAACCCACTCAGTCATTAGGAACATTGTTCAGACTTTCTTCTGTGATACATTTCCTCTCCGTTTTATACTGAGAAATGTCAGAAATTAGAACAGCATAACATTTTTGTAATGTTTTTTTTTTTATATCTGTGCTTTATTTCTCTTCTCTACTTAATCAGAGAGTGTGACTGAAGTTCGGACCAACATCTACGTCACCAGTTTTGGACCGGTATCAGATACAGACATGGTAAGACACAGTTTTGGTGTTTGATATATCTGTCTAATCTTTTAAAATGTACTGTCTTAACAAATACCTGAATGTGTGAGAATTGAGCTGTTTCTACTTGACCTTCAAATGAAGTAAGTGCACATTTGCTTGTCAAGAGACAAAGTGCCGAGATTTTTTTTTTTTGTCCTTCTTCCTGTCCCGGTGAACACACAAGTGTGATGTTTTGTTATAGGATCATTTAAGAGAGAAGGTAATTGGTAACAAGGCAGGATGGAGGAAATGTATGCATCTTAATCTTACACACAATTGGCTCTGGTACGCAAGATGAATCACCACAGCTGTGTGGCAGCACTTTGTATTCAGGATGAGACCTAATGGTGAGAAGAAAACTGTACACTCTGTCATGTTATATGGAGCGTAAAATGATACTTGAATTACAAAGCAATAATTAGCCAGGTTAACATTAACATTAATCAGCCTTTGAGTCTGAGATGAAAATAAGGCATGTACGCTTCCTTATGATTTTTTTTTTCATTTATTTATTTGTGTATTTGTACCATCTTTCCAGAAACATTGAAAAGGACGTTGATTAGCATGACTTTTATATAATATTCTCAGCTACTTAGCTTAGAGATGTATCTGAATAGAAATATGTTTTCCTCTCAGTGTTGATGCAACTCTTGCAGAACCCCAGAGCCACCATTATTCCAGAGTTTATACCACATGAGGTTGAATTCATGCCTCAGAAGGTCTATAGTAGTTTTATATTAATGCACTAGTTCTAATATGTTATTGTTCCTGAACTAACAGCTCATTGACAGGGACTTGTACGGCGAACACTCCGCATATTCTAATGCTATCAATAAACATAGAAAATAAAAGTGTTGTTTAACAAAGAAAACCATATCAGCGTTGATATGGGGAAGCTTTGTGGTAGGCGAAGTTTCTTTAACACGTATGGAAGGAGTCTCCAGTGTCAGAGACAGAAGAGTTTATGCTTTACGGTTTCTTGGTAACATGACAAGCTGAGTTTTTTTTTTGTTTGTTTCATTAATTTTAAGAGAGAGAAGAAAATAGCGGCTGGTGAGGGAACGTTAAATTATGGCTGGACGATAAGACAAAAATGTCGTATCACAATACACTAAGACATTTCTACGATACACTATATGTTTTGCGATATTTAGCTTTGCTAATTTAAACAGCACTGTTGCTTTTTTTTTTTCTTCCAAAATAGGATTTAAGGATTTTTAAAATGTAATCTCAAAATTAAATTAGTATTGAAATGAGGGAAAATAAAATTCTGTTAAAAGAATACATTTTTCAATTTTAATAAGCTGTGTTACATGAGTTTCAGATAGATATTGCAATACCCAATATCACCAAAAAAGTATATTTTAATATCATAATATTGATATTATGATATCAATATTATTATTATTGTGATATTGCCCAGCCCTGCATTAAATGTAACTATAAACAGTTAGAAAAAAAGCATTATTTGTTGTTATTTAATCAGGAAACTGTCATTAAAGCAAAAAGGGAACGTTCAAAATACTAAGAAACTCTGAAATTCAGGTAAAGATTCTCCTTTTCACTCAAGTTGTTGTCAGTAATGTAATTTGTAATGAAAATAGTTGTATTAAATTAGAAAAGAATGCAAAATAAAAGCATTTTCACTAGTGCTCTCAGACTTTTGGATTCCACTGAAAAGTGTAAATGCACACAACATGATCATCCCAAAACATGTTTTACATCGTCCTGTACCCTATTTTTATCGTCCCCAGGATGACGGGATTCTGGAGTCTTGAAGAAATAAATTAAAAATTGTAATCATTAGCAAAATCCCTGTGGTGTAAAAGGAATAAAACACTTCGAGGTGGATTATTTTTCTGTACCAGCAAAGTCCATTGTGTGTTTTTCCTTACTTATTATAACTATATAATGACTGTGCAGCCTTGTGGAGCCATTACTTTATTCTATACAGGAAGAAATGACAAGAAGAGTAAGTGAAACGAGGAGAAAATTGCAGGTAACCAGTATTCAAGTGCTGATATCTCTGGTTGATTGCGTCATTTTTGTTGTTAAGTAGAAGAATATTTCTAAATTTACGAGACCAAATGGGCTGCTTGAGAATGTAGGTTATTTCTGCATCATTAATTTATGTCTCCTTTTTTTCGTTTCTGCTTTTTTCTATCTTTGTGTCTACATATCTTTTTTTTTCTATAGCCACTCTCTTGGTCATTATGACTATTTCCACTACACTAATATTTTCTTTCTATTTTCTACTCTTTTCCATTTCTGTTTTTTTTCCTGTTCCTATTTTCTCTCCTATGTTCTCCCCTGCGTCCTTCAGTCTTTTAAACCTTTCCTTTGTTTTCCCCCTCCATCTTTTATTTGTGTTTTTTTTTTCAGTTATTGCATCATTCTGCCTCACTCGCTCACACTTCCTTCTTGCAGGCTTTGTGTCTGATGACTCTGGAGTGTTGAAATTGACACGAGTCTAATCTAACTCAGGTGCTATGTTGAGCCTCATGCATGCTGAGGGTGGCAGCGCCAGTCAGAGGCTCGCCCCAAGAGCCCGGCTAATTCTCGGCTTGTTTCAAAAGTGCACTGTAGAGCAAAGCCACTGCTGACATCAGGAGGTTTAATGTCTCCTGGGCTGGAACTGAATTTTTTTTAAGATCTTTATTGCAAGAAAAAGAAGCAGGGTCAGTGTTTTCATATTTCCCTAGACTTTACTTGATTACACTGTCCCCAAAAAACCCCCCACACGTTTCTTTTTAATACTGTGTATGTTTCTCTCCAAATGATTCTGTATGCACTCGAAATGAACTGACAAACATTACATTAAAAATAGTCTCTCTAGACAGCAAAATGCTGTATAATAAGTTTGTACTATTGTAATGGATATTGTTGAGCAAGCAATGTTTGTCAACGTCCTTACAGTTTGTCCTTACTCGGGATATACACTCTTCTTGCAATTATCCAATCCGATGCATAAAATCATGCAGATACAGTTAATGTTCATATCAAGCATCAGAATGGGGAAAAAGATGATCTCAGTGGCTTTGTTGGTGCCAGATTAAGTATTTCAGAAACAGCTGATTTCCTGGGATTTACACACACAAGAGAATGATGCGAAAAACAAAGAAAAACATCCAGAGACGTCAAAGGAGAATGGCCAGACTGGTTCGAGCTGACAGGAAGGCTTTGCTAATTCAAATAGCCACTCTTTACAACCCGTGGTGAGCAGAAAAGCATCTCGAACCTTGAGGCAGATGAGCTACGACAGGTGAAGGCCATTTTGGGTTCCTCTCCTATCAGCCAGGAACAGGAATCTGAGGCTACAGTGGATTCAGGCTCACCCAAACTGGACAGACGAAGATCTTTCCAATCTTCAAACTATGAAAGTGACTGAGATCACAATTTTTTTCACATTGTACATGTATTCAGGTGTTCCTAATAAAGCGTCCAGTAGGTGTATAAGCCAAATTAGCGTTGTAACAGATTCCAAAAAATTAAACGAGACATGGTTGGAGGTAGGTTAACTGGTTACTGCAGTTGTTGCAGAGAATTTTTGACAAATGAAAAACGTCCTTCTGATGAATTGGATTTGTTTTTCGCTCTTCTAGTAGTACTTCATCTTTTTTTTGTGGAGGTGGAGGGGTGTTTGGTAGGTTTAATAGTCATCCAAACTCACATTTTGGTCAAACGCAAGTCTTAAAAGCTTAACCGATGAAGTCTAATAGGTGGCATCCACAAGAATTGGCATCATGTTGCCATGGCTACAAGTCATTATGCTGACTGATGTAAATCCATGCTGTGTAATTGCAAGGCACTTAGGACTTCCAGTGTCCCTCATGAATGACTTTTTTTTATCATCTCCTGCTTGTTTACTGCTGCTAGCCAGTCTTCTATCTCTAATGATCTTTAATTTCCTTCTGAGAAAGATAAAACGTTTATGCCGTTTAGCAAACCACAGGTTCGGTTATGAATACGCCGCAGTTTAATACACATGCAGTCGAACGTCTTCTGTGATCGTTGAAGCTGGAGTTTTTAAAAACTACGGATGTGGTGACTTCAGTGAGTCAGAGCGAACAAAATAACCCGCAGGGCGCATGCAGTCATTATTCTGTATCATAATCTGCAGGGCAACAGATCCAGTCCCTAAAGAACTCAATTTCAAATGTCACATAATCAGTAGAAATCATTAGTGCGGAGACGTCGATGGCTTACAGAGAAGCTAGCTGGGTGAAGACATCTCATCTGACTGGATTAAGTATGCACAATCCATAGAGATAATCTGCAAATTCACTCTTTGTGCCATTTTTATCTCATTATCTGCATCATTCAAAGCAAATCCAGTTAAAAAACAACATTTATAGATTGTTGGGATCTGTCATAAATATATCTGGTGTATTTTTTTTTCCTACCGCTAATGATCTTCACTTCATCTGACTTCCATGAAGGTGTGAGTCGATACAGCGTAATGATGAAATGTTAGCGTTGTAAATTATTTTCAATAGTAATTGATGTTCCTGTCGTAGATGTGAATAATTTATTTTCAAAGATCGGTTCCTTATGAACAATGAAAAGAAACTGAAAATAATAAAATGCTAAAAAAAAAAAAAGAGAAAGAGAGAGAGAGAGAGAAGAGGATGTGGGAAAAACAACAACCTCTCTGATATGCGAATAGGAAAACTGTACACTTGTCCTTCTTTCATTCTGCAGAGAGGAATTCTCGTTGTTATGGACCGTCATGATGACTGTAGCACCTGCTGGAATTAAATCTGGATATAATCGGTAATCAACGTGATGAGCTTTCATGATTAAAACTGTATTTCTTACTAAATACCTCTGTTATCATATCTGCTAAATTACGTACAATACACAGCTAAGCTGTACAGAAAAGTAACACAAAAGATGGCGTTAATTTTAGTTCGCTCATAACACTCGAGTGTAACACTAGTGCATCGCACCTTTGTTAATACTCGAGCATAACACACTGATTAGGTTCCCTTTGGAAATCGCTGCTGGTGATGGGGATTATAATTGTTTAATTGTAATAGCTTTATTACTACATCTTGGCTAATGGTTTGTAAGGTCGGGGTCCATAATATCTGCGCAGTAACCCACTGTTAGCTACTGTGATAGAAAGATCTCTTGGAGAACCTTTGCCATTTCAGCAACATCCAAAGCTCAGGCAGCGGCGGGGATGTTGGAAATTTTCTGTCCTCCTCTGCAACATATGCAGTCTCCCATTATCGGACTTGGAGAAATATTTTCGAAAAGAATTTCCCCACCTTTCCGAACCGGCAGCTCACTGAATAATCAGGAATAATTGCTGCTGCATGTCAGAATCAGAAAGTTCAAATTGCTGAACTGTTTGGAAAAGATCAGCGTAATGGAAAATTGCTTATACTGATTGTGTTGTCGCATTTTGACGCTGTCTGAATCAGTAATGGAAATGAGACGAAAATGTTATTTCACACCCTTTCTGTTTTGTTTCATTACATTTCACTTAAATCTCTTTAATGTCTTGTGCGATATTGATTTTTTCCCTGCTCACGATTTACCATTTTAAATTTAACCGTCTAAACCAATAGACTAAAAACAAAAGACAGGAAAGCGAGCATTTCCACCATTTCAGGTTTAAGGAGAGTAGTGGAGGCGTAATATTATTACCAGCTACGCGGTCAGGAACTGCTTACAGGCAGAGACAATCACGAAAACTCAGCTGGATGGTGGATTTTTAGGTGATTCTACAGCAATGTGCAGTAAATAGTAAAAAAAGTACATTTTGGATATGATTTTACAAATTAGATCTCTAATATTCATCTGCTGATTGTTTGGACGTGTCTGAGAGCTAACCGTGAAATATAATTAATGTGAATTTTTTTTTTTATCACTTTCTAGTATTTCATCACCAGTAACACTATTTGTAAAAGTGTTAGATTTGACACTATGTTGAAGTCCTTGGGAAAAATATTTCCCTTGGGAAATACAATATTTCCGCCTTTTTTTTTCTATCGAAAAGAGGAAGTGCCATTTTTGACTATTTTTGGACAAACTTTTATCAGTGACATTCCTAATAATTAATATAGTATGATGTTAACTATAAACTTGTCTAATGTTAGCTAAGTTGAGCACACACTGATAGATTTTCTTTCACATTCTCCATTTACCGTGACAGAAAGCGAGAGTTTTCCACGAGTCCAGTCGGGATCATGTGAGATGGAGGGAAGTGGGCGGGGCTTCCAGTTAATATCGGTTAATATATGTCGATTGGATCATTTCCCAATTCTCTGATGTTAAATTGTGGACCTCCAACACAAAATGCGTGGCAGGTCTGCTAATATAATATAATATAATATAATCGTAAGTATGTCATATCGTGGCAGCGTAGAGATAAATAAATTGTTATACTGCACAAGCCTAATGTCTAACCACTTAAGATTAATTATTTTTCTTGGTAGACTCGGGTACAACAAATTATTTACCTGAATTATAACATTATAGCATCATGAACTCAGCTGTGTGTCTCCTGTCTGCTTTATTTCTACACAACATGCCTTGTGAACACCTAAGTACCAACACAATTTGTGTGCTAGTTTGCATCCTGTTTGTTGCTGTCGCACTCGCTTGTGTCAGTCTCGCACAGGCTGTGCCCTGCAGATAAGCACCGTGATGTGGCTGACTTCACCGCTCGGAGGAGAAACAGGCCAGCGAGCTCAGACAGTGCACTTCATCCTCTCTGACTGCGCAGGCGAAGATATTCAAAACCCCCTTCAATTAGACACGAAGCCAAAATGGCCGTGTTTAACAGAACTGCTGGGCTGCGTGGTAATACTGATGGAAAGAAACGAGCAGGCTGTGCAGTCTTTTTGGATGCACTTGCTAAAATACCGAGGGATTTTTAAAATATAGAGATGCTAAAACACTGATTAGTAATTGCTAAAATACAGCGTGCAGCACATTAACAAACACATTGCCTGAGCAAATTAAATGGTAGGATGATAACGCTTCTTTTTAATTAATTGTGCAATGCTACAGCGGATCAGAATACAGTTACATCAACACCTTAGGGAATTACTAATTCGTTAGAGGAGCTTTCTAAAGCTGTGCTTTAATTGCTAGCAGATAAAGAATATAGACCTCTGCATTATATAAAATAGAGCAAAAAAAAAGATTAGATTGTGTGATGTTTTCTGCGAAGCCTGAATACATTTAGGTAAGCTCTGAACGTTTGTGCAAACAAATCAAAATCTCACATCGAATTACACATTATCAAGAAGTCCTTACTCACATACAACAGTGATAAGTAAGGAATAGCACACAGTGGACCATGCTGTTCCAGTAAAATAATCCACACCGAGGTGGTGTGATATGCTATCACCTCTCAAGTGTGTTATTCCACTTATACCACAGATACAACTTAATTTATTAATGAAACACACTTGAGTGTTAGTTGAGACAAGTTAGTTCCTGTTCTCGCTTACGTTACAGCAGCTATAAACAGTCGTTCCCTCACCACCGTCTCTTTTTTCACTCTCTTGAAGTTAATACAACAACAAACAAACAAAAACGCAGCTTGTAGTGTTACTGAGAAACTGCGAAACGTAAACTCCTCTGTCCTAAAAATTACTGACTGTTACAAAGCGCTGACACTGGAGACTCCTTCCATAATTGTTAAACATTTCCTAAAAGAAAGCTTCACGATATTAACGATTATAGGTTTTACTTTGTTAAACAGCAGCACGCTTTTTTGTGGCGCGTCTGCCGGAGAAGTGCCTATGAGTGAGCTGTTACTATAGAAACGATAACGTATTAGAAAGCGTGCATTAATATGTAAATTTTGTATAATTTATGTATCATTAAGTTTTAAAGGCACATATGGATTTTCTCAGGTTTCCAAAGGTATGAATTATCTACCAGTTAAAGTTTTCTAAACTAAGGTGACTCAAGTTAACATAAATGGTCGAACAAAATCCCGTATCATGTCAGCAACATCATGTTAATCTCCCAGCACGATGGAATCGAGTGCTTTCTTCTAAGAATGTCTTAACGAGCCGATGGATAAGGAGTCACTGGGTTTATCACAACACACTGAGGTCTGCTCTTCCTCCATACCAACACCACACACTTCTGAGGAATTATGTCAGCAGCCATCAAGGCAAGCGACGAGGGAAAACCCCGAGCAATATTCCTCCTTTCTCCTGTTTGCATTTTCCATCCTAAATTAGCAAAACAAAACAAAGTTCACCATGCACAGCTGGAAGCGAAGTCCACTTGGTCATGCATGAATTAGCTCATGCGTGTTGCTTTTCATCTTTAAATTAATCCCACTTCGAGGCTGCACTCATTTGACGGCTTTCACATAACAAACCGTAGCTCACATGTTTTCCTATTAAAAGAAGAGAAAGCGCGGATTAGCCATTGGGTGTCAGACTCGGTGCCTGGAATTGATTATTTGGAAGTGGGCCTGCAGAAAAATGTCACCAGGGGTGAGAAATATAGGTGTTGGACTATATTTTGAGTGAAGATATTACTCATTAAAACACTAGTAACTCAACTAAGGGTTGATATAGCACCTTCTCAGTGTTGGGTTATTTTTAACCAAGCTTTAGTTATGCTTCTTTATCTAGACTATTGGTTTTGAAATGATTTAACTATTAAGTTTACTTTTACCGTTAAGATAACGTTAACTCAACCCAGTGGTTGGGTTTATAGAACAGCCAAAGTGTTTTTGAAGAGAATTTTTTTGACAAGTGCCTTTCCTCTTTATAACGAGCACTTTGTTAATTATATGTGCCATAATTAATCAAATGATTAAAAAATTCAGAGCAATATGAAAAGGAAGAACAGAAAGTTAAACTTATAGGGAGAATCACCCTCTGAAAAAGTAGTATTTTTTTGCAATTAGCAAAGAAATACCTGAACGGTTGCATAACAACACGAAGTTCTACAAAAGCATGCTCTCATGCTGTCTTTGAAAGCGAGGAGATACTAAAGGGACTTTAGTAAGAAATCAACAGAGAGGCAGAAAGTACTGCTTTCTCTTGTGCTTTTTAGACTTTTTATCTACGTACCGAGTGGCTCAGAGGACCTGCGTGACGCTTTGAGGTTTAGCCTTAAGCAAAGCTACACAAAAGTGTTTGATAATCGAAACAAAAAGAGAGATGCTGGAATAGACAGAACAGCGATGCTGAGAACAGCGTTTATGTCACCGGAGGTACAAGTCCGTCTTGCCTCTGGGAGCCGTTCGAAAGAGCACATTTTTATTTTTATTGGCACTGAATCTGAAATGGAGTTAGGTATTAATTGTATCTGAATTTGAATTCTGGTGTTTATGCAGAATGCAAAATATCAAGATCCCTGGGGCTTTTCAGGATAGAAGAGTGATTCAGTTTGTATTTGGTCATACTTCACATGTTAAGAGACTAATGTCACGTTGTGGTCTATAGATACATATAAGTGGGATTTCATTCATTAAAACCATTTTGTCACTAAGTATAAATATGAACATAAGCCTTTAAAGAGCCAGAATTCCTGAACTAAGGACCTGCATTCAACATTTGTGGAGGCTCATCATTGGTCACTTTATTATGAACACCATACTGATACAGGGTAGGACCCTCTTTCCTCTCAGAACAGCCTCAGATCTTCATGGCATGGGTTCTACGAGGTGCTGGAAACTTTCATTTGAGATTCTGGTCCCTGTTAACATGATTTCATCACATAATTGCTGCAGATTTTTCAGCTGCATGTTCATCTTCCATTCTACCACATCCCAAAGATGTTCTGCTGGATTAGATCTGGGGACCGAGGAGGCCGGTGAAATGCCCTGTGCTCATCATGTGTTCATGAAACTAGTTTGAGACGACTTTCTGACATTATCATGCAAGAAGTAGAGTTTAAAAAATGATAAATTATGGCCATAAAGTGGTGCATGTAGTCAGCAGCAGTACTCAGATAGGTTGTGGGGTTCACATGATGCTCGATTGGTATTAAAGGGTCCGATGTGTGCCAAGAAAACGTTCCCCACACCATCACACCACCACCACCAGCCTGAACTGTTGACACAAGGCAGGTTGGGTCCATGGTTCATGGTGTTTTTTTAGTCTTCAGTTGTTTAGTTTCAGTTCCCACTGCAGCCTCAGATTCCTGTTCTGCTCTTGTAGCCCATCCACCTCAAGCTTTGGCATGTTGAGATGGTTTTCTGCTCTCCATGGTTGTAAAGAGTGGTTATTTGAGTTACCATAGCCTTCCTGTCAGCTCTGGACATTCTTCTCTGAACTCTCTCATCAACAAAGAATTTCATCAACAAACAACAAACTCTACAGATTGTTGTTTGTGAAAAATCCTGGAGATCAGTGTTCATTTTTTGTGAAATACTGAAACCAGCCCATTTGGCACCAACAGCTATGCCACAGATGTCTTACTGTTCAGAAATAACTTATTTCCCTTATTTTGAATCCTTATGCGGTTTTATATGAATGTGGAATCGATCACCAGCATCCTGGTCTCTTTAGAGGCTGAGCAAAGGTGTTTTTAAAGGTAACGTGGTTTGCGTAAAGTTCTAATTTCTCTGATAAGCTTTACTGGGACCCTCTGAATTAGTATTTAGAGTGTAAAGGCATGAAAATAGGCAATTACAATTAAACAATAAAATATATTCTAGCTCACTTATCAAACCCTAGTGCATGGCAGAAGCAGGAAATACAGTGGAGTGTCATGAATATGTATTTTTTTAGAAAATATATGCAATATAATATCTGTATTATAATTTCTTTACATTATGTTTGTATACAGTAGCACAAGCTTTTGATTCTCTACTGTCAAAATGATTTGTTGTTCTAGCTTTAAATCTTTTTATTAGCCCAGTTGGTTTGAAGCTTAAATAGGTTAATGCTACACTATTTTTAGGTTTGATGGGAGTTTTGATGGCAAGGAGATTGTAAAGATTTGATTAAATTATTTGATAATTAACATGTTAGTGTATTGATTCTACAAAGATTTAACTATAATGGGTTTGGTTCATAAATAATACAAATATCAAGACAAAAGATAAAAGATTTTATTTCAAAACAGTATAGTACAAAACAACGATCTTATAAAACCATGTAACTGAGCTGTGAACAATAATAATAATAATAATTTAATAAAAAAAACCCTGAAATGTCTTATATAAAACCTTGTAGGTCTCATCAGGACAGTTAGTATTGCACTGTTCATTCTCTCAACCACTTCAAACTTCACGTCCTCAAATAGCAAGGGTACAACTTTATCTGAAATATAATCTAATGTGCGTTATTGTGGAAAAAGCCTGAAGACTGGTAGAAGCGAATGTTTCTGTTGCATTTGCAGGAAAAGCTTTTTATTTTAAATAAAGCTATAAAAACATACATTAAATGCGTCAGATTTTTTTGTGATATTGTGTATGTATGCTAATGTTATCGGTGTTACGTATACAGCACGCTTGTTTCAACCACACACACATTATCCATCATTAAAAAAAAAAAAAAAAAAACATCAAAATTTTGTCATATCAGTACATTTACAGTTAACAGACCAGTTTCTTGTTCCCTCTGAAAGCCATTATAGCTATCAGGGATGGATACAAGTGGGGAATTTCTCCGTAACTATGTGTTATATAAGGCAAGGCGAGAGTTAAACTAATGCAGGAAACAAATGCAATGAAATTGATTCTATTTAAGTGGATTCTTGCACTTATGATTTCATTTGTAATTCATATGAGCTCTTCTATGGATGCCTTTTATACAAGTCCCATTAAAAACTCCTGAATGACTTCAGGGGAAAAAAAAACAAATAAAAACCCAAGGTCATTTGAGCATTGCAGTATTCATAGCATAGTCTCATCCCCTTCCCTCTCTCTCTCACTCTAAAATGCTGAAATCTCTCCGTTTTGGACACATTCAGGGTAGATGCTCAGAAAAGACTGAGTGGATGATCAGTTGGTTTAAAGTTATACATTTCTATGGCATCTATGCATTGACAGTATGAGGAAAAAATTATAAAATGGCTTGTTTTATGCTGGCGAGTGGCGGCTAAGGAAACATATTCATACAAGTATAATTATTTGAAGTGTGCCTTAAGGATTGCTCATCAACAAGCCTGTAGGAAAAAGCGCAGTGATGTTTTGAAGTAAAAGGTCAGGCAAGAATCTTGACTAATCAAGGCCAGGCTTTTTGGAGAATGGAGTATGGAGGAGAGCTAGTCGTGACTCATTCGGCTCCAGACTCTCTAGCTTAGAGGGCATTAAATCAGATGAGTATAGAAAGTCATCATCAGGAGTGAGAAATCATACTTCAGTGAAAGTATAGGTAGTGTGTCGAAATCTTACTCAGTTTAAAATGGAAGCCAAAAATGTACTTGAGTGAAAGTCAGAAAGTCACTATCTTTAAATGTACTCAAGTACTAAAAATGTAAAATGAACTTGACTTGCTAGCCAGTTTACGTTAGCTACTGGAATCAATGCTAATCTACCCTGGTATTAGCAAAGAAAACAGGTTAACTTAGTTAAATATTGCTAATTAATGTTAAAATAATTAGCTAGACTTACCTCAGCATGCTTTTAGACAGAGTTCATGCCTTCTAGAGAGGTTAAAGGACGAGTCTTTGTTTACTCCAGCGTACTGAAACATTTTACTGAGGTAGGGCCCGGGACGCTCATCCTCAACTTCACACACATTATCCATCGTCTTCAGACGCACACGGATAGCTATAGCGCTAACTACATTGTGTAGTCACTGGATGGATGACAGGAGAAGAGATCTTTGAGATTTGTAACGAGCAAGTTGAAGGTCTAAATAAAAAATATGAGGAGTGAAAAGTAATTTTTTTCTCAGAAATATGATTAAGTAAAAGCAGAAGTGTTCCATTTCAATAAAGTATAAATACGCCAAAATAATATCTAAGTATATCAACAAAGTACAATTACTCAAGCATTTTCCACTGCTGTTCATCAAATAATTTTTTTAAAAGAAAAGTGCCATCCTGATTAATTCTTTCTCTCTCTTCCAGGAGTACACAATTGACGTGTTCTTCCGGCAGAGCTGGAGGGATGAGAGGCTGAAGTTTGATGGACCCATGCAGGTTCTCCCACTCAACAACCTTCTGGCAAGCAAGATCTGGACTCCGGATACCTTCTTCCACAACGGGAAAAAGTCAGTGGCTCACAACATGACAACTCCGAATAAACTCCTGCGGCTGGTGGACAACGGGACCCTGCTGTACACTATGAGGTGTGTCTGGAAAACCTGTTAGATATTGCTGTTCTGAAGTTTTTTAACAAATATCCAAAAATACTGAAAAAATACATATTTGACCCAAATTCTTTTTTAATTACGCAAACATTTTTACGTTGAATATTCGTGAATATTTGTTTGCAATTACTTGCTTACTTAGCTACGTGGTAAAACTAGCCAAGTTTATTTGACCCGGTTTAAAGTCACTGAACATCTGTGACCATGATGATAAACTTCCAGGACTACACTTGAGGATGGATTATACGTGCTTTTGAGTAAGTGTACAAGTACACAAGATGGCTGCCGTGCATATCCTGTGGTAGTTTAGTGTGATGCTTGTACATCCCTCTAAATGCGTCCGTACGATACAATATCAACATAAACACTGAGCGCAGTACAGCACCACGTGTCCGCAAGACTGAACAAACTAGCGTTTGTGTCTCAAATCGCATCCTTGTGTACGATTCTAGACAGTTATTGAGTACTAACACTAACTGGTTTTCCTATTAATGTTTGAATTTTAAAAAACTTGTAGCATTGAAAAGGTCTGCTTTGCGTACCAGTCTTCTGAACTTTCTAGGTTAGTGAATATTTACGAATGCCCATGACAACAATCATGACGACGACGAAAAAGGGAAAGTGTGTTTGACATCGCAGTGCGTGAGATCGCTAGACTTTTTACATATCGACTTGGAAATCTGACAGAAAGGGATGTTTTCTACATTGTTTTTAATCGTCCAGATGTACATAACCCGAAAACTCCGAGCGTACGGAAACTCCACAGAGAAACCCAAACTCACCATCCTTAATCCTGAAACACTCATTTTTCTGTCTCAGGTTTGGATGATTACATCGTTCATCACTGTTTTTTTTTTTAAATACTAAATCACAAGCAGAGAAAAATCTCTATCACACAAGCCTAATGCATAACATGATGATAATCATAAAAAACATGTAGAGGAATGTCTGGTAGAGGCCAGTTAGGTTTCAGAGTAATGCCTTTTCAGCAGTGGGGGTTAAGTAGATCTCAGAAGGAGCTGAATGCTGGAAGCCCCTGGTCCAGACTTAGCACTGTGAAATGAAAATAGCTTGAAGAATGAATTAAAGAATTGAATTGTGACTGGAATGGCCAGCATCTGTCCAGAGCGATGTGTCCATCTGGCGTAAAAAGAGCAGGGCAATTCAAGTCTATCGACCTTTATAATGTACCCCAGGGGCTTTCTGTACACACTGTGTGAAAGGACAGTCAGTCAGTAGGAGCTATTCATCTGGCGTCAAATTTGATTTTTGTCCTGGATTTTAGAAATGACCTTCAGCCAGATGATAAGCAAACTACATTACCATATTCTGCCAGTCAAAAGTTATAGAACACACTATAGCACAACCTCATTGTACAGTTTTATGCAAAAGTCTTAGGGAATATAAATTTTGTCATAGATGCTTCTGTTATAGATTCTGCATTATTGCGTAAATAAAAAAAAATAGATTTTAGATTTCCAAGCATGACTTTTCCAACAAAAAGAGAAATGTTATAGAAAGATGTTTGCATGTCAGTAATATATTACATACATAATAGACCACTTTTCAGACAAAAAAACAGATTTTACCTGCAAAAATAGAAGCGAGTGTGACAAAGCGTCCAGATGAAGATGATTAAGAAGATTAAGAAGCGTACCTGAGACAGATTGCATTTAAAAAAAAACAAAAAAAAAATGCAGACGAGAGTATTGTCATGCCAAGTATTGACTTTGTTTAGTTTATTCCGGTTTACTGCTTTTTATAGAAGAATTGTTTATGTAGAAATGTTTAATGTCGTTATTTTTGAAGACGTCTTTGCTTTCCCAGCTTTTCTTCACATGTTCCTGAGACTTTTGCGCATCTTTTTGAACTGACTTTTGAAAATCTAATTAAGTAATAGGTGTAAGTGAATCGAGAAATGAGATGTTTAGTGAAGTGAGAAATCTAATTGGAAAGGGCCAGAATCTATGTGTCGATTTTTAAAAGACAGCAATTAAAATGAATGGATGCAATAATCCTTGAAAGAGTGCAAATAACTGGTGTGTAAAAAAAAAATAATTCATACTTTTGTGTAATACTGGTGTGTAAGTCATTTAATAGGCTAGCAGGATTTTAAAATATTCCTTCTCTCTATCTATCAACTTCCTCCAGATTCTGAACAAAGCTGGTCACATATCGATCGGAGGATCCTGAACTGTATCGTATCGTATCAGATTCAGTGGTATCATCAAATATCGAATCGCTGCCTTAAGAATTGTATCGTATCAGGTGTAAGCCTGAGGTTTACACCCCTAATGTGTATTTTAAGCAGGATATTGTAATGCAGTATGCAGTAATGCTTTAATTTGCAATTTAACTCACTGTAATTTGTCACTTTTAAGTATGATGTTTGGTTTTTTTTTCTTTGCTGTTGTATATTTTTTATTAAAATGCTAATATGAGATGGAAACTAATTTATCCAGTATTCCCCTGTTACTCTTTTTTCCTTCTTCAGCATTTTCTTGTATTGTAGAAAACACTTAATGTATATCTATCTATCTATCTCTCTCTCTCTCTCTCTATATATATATATATATATATATATAGAGAGAGAGAGAGAGAGAGAGAGTTTGTGATCATGGGCTTTATTGCTAATGAAGGCAGAGTTCATTTTTTAAAATCAGGTCTGGGAACATGTACTTAGTTGTCGTCTTGTAAGTGTGATCGAACTCCCTTCTCTTTCAGCCTGGAGCTGATGTTCCTCTGCTCCTCCGCACGGTTGAGAACAGCATTAGCGCTAGGAAGCAGTGAAGTCGTGAGCTAGTGCACCTCAGAGCAGAGGGACGTTGATGTTTGATGACAGTTATGTGCAGAGACATGTCTGTATTGTTGATGCCGGTGATGTATGTACCACCTCCTTTCATTTTGCGTGCAGGAGTTTTAAACTGATTTACTGTCATAGT
This sequence comes from Pangasianodon hypophthalmus, assembly GCF_027358585.1. Taxonomy (NCBI): domain Eukaryota; kingdom Metazoa; phylum Chordata; class Actinopteri; order Siluriformes; family Pangasiidae; genus Pangasianodon; species Pangasianodon hypophthalmus. The sequence continues at coordinate 1,142,979 of NC_069724.1, read as the reverse complement.
AAAATGAGACAGATAGAGTGGGTGGGTTGAATGTAGCACTGCGTGGTACGACGGATGATCCGATGTACCAGCTGTAATTCTTCCTAAGATATGGATTTTGTCTGGACTATTAAACAGGGCTGGGCAGTAAACTTTATCTTTAGTTCATACCTTTTACTGAGTCATCTCATCAATCATGTGTTTCCATTTTTTACATATTAAAAAGTACGCGTTGTAAACGTATGAATGGATTTACGACGTATGCTTAATACGAACAATTTCATAACCCCTTACACTGAATTTTAAATATTTGCTTTTTCTACATCAGTCACTTCACGGTTTATAAGGTGATGTGTGTTTATCACTGAGTCTTAATTTTTTGTAAAAGCAGTATTGATCTAGTTGTACTACATCATTCTAGATTTAGGATTTTATAAAAAAAAAAAAGAAAAAAAAGAAGAAGGTTAACATTAAATAACGCAAAACACTGCCATGTCTTATTAGTTTAATGTGGATGGATGATTTTAAACTGAGTTAGTGAGTCTAAAATGCAGCAAATCATTTCCTCCTGTATCTTGGAACTGAGGCAGATTTTTTAAAAAGACATGAATAAAAAGAAATTTATTTAACAGAACAGAACTCACCGAATTATACAGAAGTTTTACAGAGGAGTTTGCGCTTCTTTGCCGTTTCTCGGTAACATGACAAGCTGCGTGTTTTTGTCTTTTTAACTTCAAGAGGGTGATGAAAGAGAGTTTGGTGAGGGAACGACTGTTTATAGCTGCTGCAACGTAAGTGAGAACAGGAATTAACTTGTTTTATGGACGTTCCACAACATTAAATGTAAGTATAAATGGATACAACATACATGTCATTCTTTAATAAATAAAATTCTAACAAAGCGTTGGCAAATTGCTGTGGTGTAAGGAGAATAAAACACTCTGAGGTGCGTTGTTGTTGGAAAATAATCAACTTTGGGGGGTGGGTTGGGCTTAACCCCATCATACCACCCCATCCTTGATTATTTTCCTATAATAGCATGCCCTGCTGTGTTTTATATCAACATTCGGATTACGTTGACTAAATTTTTTTGCATCATGCTCCCAGCGATGCCCTGAAACCAGCGAACAGCATTTCTCACAATTAATAGCTAGTCTCCATAGCAACATAAATGTCAACTTATCCCACTTACTTACTTACTTACAACTTACTTCCACTCCAAAGGTTTTGCACACAGACCTAGCAAAATATTACTAGCAATTCAGTAAGAAAAACAAAAAACTCTTTGTAGGTCTCGTGAACTTCTCGCTCTCAGATCGTAATGAGACTCTAAATGAGTGCTTCATTAAAAGCAGGAGCACTTGGATAGTAAGCCCCTTAAGCTTATGTAATAAAAATCTCATATAGACAGTGTTAAGTGTTAACTGTAAAACATAAATGCGTGCCATGCTACAAGAACCTAATGACAGCGATAAAGATTTTGGCCTTTGGATTAGATCTTAATTGTCATAATTTTTAGTAAACGCTTTATCCTGGTCTTGGTCACGGAGTGTGAGGGAGGAATAATACACCCTGGAAGGGGTACGTCACGTCCATCACAGGCCATGTTTAGTCTCAGTTCACCTTCCGACATGTTTTTGGGAGTTGGGAAGAAACCAGAAACTGGTTTCATCTTCTTTTCAGCTTTTTAGAAAAGTCTAGTTTGCTCATCGCCTGAACTGTTTGCATGTTACATGCTTATCGATTATTGCTTTGTCCTTTCTTTATTAGTTGCATGTGTATAATACAATTATATAATTTATTTTACATGAAATTGAGGACTGAGATGAATCTTGGACTGAAGTATAGATTTGCGCTGCGTTGTTTGTAATGAAATATGAATCATTTTTTTTTTTTTTTTGGCTTAGAATTGAGACCGTGATTTCTTTAACCTATTTTTTACAAGTTGTTGTTGATATGACAAAAATATTTCCTCACAATATTTTCTACATTACGCAATACTACATGTATCACAATGTATAGGTTCCAGCAAAAGACTGGTTTCATGTTTTTAATGATATTTTCATTTAACAGCTAAAAAAGATTAATTATATATCCCTGAAAAGGACAAAAATGAAAAATTCTGTACAAATTTTAAAGACTGGATACAAGATTTTGCTGCAGACATTCAGTGTGTAATTATAAAAAGATAATCCACAATATCTCAGAAAAGCGTATTGCAGCATAATTTATCATGATATCGATATTATATCAATACATTTCCCAACCCTAGGAACAATACGTTTATGTATTAAATTCTCACATTCTTACACTTTTCTAGCAGATGTTTATGAACGAAAACAGTAAGAATGGTTGAAATAAATCTGCCAGTAGCAGCTTCAAGTCTTAATCAACATGTTCTATGCGTAACGCGTGACTGCGAAGGTTTGAGGAAGACGACGCGTAGCCATGACTCACTCACCCTGTTTGTTCATTACATACATTTAGCTTTCGTTTGTTTAGTAATTGGGAATTTTATATTCAGTACACGATGTGAAACATCCATGTAGGACAAATTTGTTTCTTTTTCACTATAAGCGGGGGTTTGGGTTATTTCATGAGGTCATGTGGTACAACATCATTGGTCAAATAAGGTGGAATAGTGGTACTTTGTTTATGCAGCAAAGAGCAAATGATGCAGAATTGACGCTGTTCTTGAATTAAATTGCTTTGAGAAACGAATCTAAATCATAAGTTTAATATAATATTTTGTGTAGCCTTCATGGCTGTTGGACTGAAGCCTGAGAAAACGCTCTCCGTGTCCAGGCAGCCGTTTGATGATCCTTGTTTATACATTAAATAGGAGTTAGTATACAGCATGGGTCTGGTAAACGGGACTCAGTCAGAGACGCCACTCCGTTCTTTACCATCTCAGCCCAGTGGAAGCGCTCGTCCTCCTTTTCTTTTGTTTTTTTCGGTACAAGAATGTCATCAGCCATGAGCCAATGTCATCAGCCATGTCTGTCCAGCGAAGGTGAAAAGGACCATGTCATCAGAAAGACAATTGAGCCACAGCCAGGTACTCGAAGCCTATTTCTCTGCATTAAAGCATGTCACAATAGACGCTAACCCTGCAGCATTCCTAAACAGAGCTGACAGACACTGAAGAAATTCTTATTACTGTTATAATTTGTCATGACAGGCTCAGTCTAGACTCAATTTATGCGAATGACCATTTAACAGTCGAGATGGGTCTGTCTGGCTTGTAAGAGTGAAGCAATGAATTTAAAACATAAGGATTATGAATATTGGTGGTTGCATGAGTTGATGCTTGAGTACAAAGGATGCTATTCTGTTATTCTCAGAGGATCAAAAAACTGTTGTATCTCATGCTAAGACATTGACATTTGTGAATATGTTCAATTAAAAAAAAGCCTGGATTGAGACCTCTAAATGCAGTGCATATAAGAGCTGGGTGTTCTTCGATGCCAATACCACAACAATACTTTTTCGATGCCTATATACACTATATAGCTAAAAGTTTGTCAATAGTGGTTCTTCTCCAAACTGTTTCCACAAAGTCTGAAGCACACAGTTGTATAGAACGTCTCTGTGTGTTGTAGCTTTACAGTTTCCCTTCACTGGAACTAAGAGGCTGAAACCTGTTCCAGCATGACAATGCCCCTGTGCACAAAGCGAGCTCCATGAAGACATGGTGTGTGAAGGTTGGAGTGGAAGAACTCGAGTGTCCTGCACAGAGCCCTGAACTTACTCAACCCCACTGAACACCTTTGGGATGAACTGGAACTGGAGACTCCTTACCTGACATCAGAGCCTGATCTCACTAATGCTCTTGTAGCTGAATGAACACAAATCCCCACAACCACGCTCCAACATCTAGTGGAAAGCTTCCCAGAAGAGTGGAGCTCATTATAACAGTAAAAAGGAAGAATAAATGTGGAATGAGATGTTCAAAAAGAACATATGGCTGTCATGGTCAGGTGTGAACAAACTTCTGGCCATATAGTGAATAGCATTTGACAAGTAACTGTTCTACAGACATCGTATATTTAGAGAGTATTGTATGTTTGAATTTTGATGCACTGGATCTTATTCCATTCATGGAATGTTAAAATTCTATGCATGACTTGTTAATTGAGACATGAGAGATTCACGGCTGTTTTACCCCTAAGCATCACTCCAGCTTCCCTGATTATGAAGCGCAGTCATGCATAGTGAATGAGAATTAAATACGTGAGACTTTTAAAATGTTCCCCATCATTATTTCTCCTCTGTGGAGTTCTCAGGCCTCTATTTACATCCTAATCCTAAAAGTACTCTGACCCAAAAATCGAAAAAATAAATCCATACGTTCATGAAGTCAAGGGAAATGATGCTACCTCAGCTAAATAAACTTGTCTGCAGTACCATCTTAACATGGCTTTGGGATTTTCCTTGTTAAGTAGCGCTAAATGTGCAACGCTAGCACTTCTGCTAATTTGAGATGAAGAAGGATGAGAAGAAAAAAATCAATATACCCAGATGCTACAACAACTACAGCAACAGCAAAAAATAGTGTTTTTTTTCAAGTAAAAAAGACAGTGACCTCGTGGTGATTAGATACAGACCTCTGACATGGGATCGACTACCGTTTAGTTTTGTGCCTTCGTTGGATGTGCATGGCCAGTCAGTATTTAAGGAACTGCTATAATTAATGTTTAAGGAGATGTTGTATAAACTGTTTACACCTGAATGCTATCACTACAAAATACAAAACAAAACAAAACAAAAAAAAAACAATAAAGTGTGTTTATCACTACAATGATAGCATTTTGGAAAACACTTAACCCTTGTGGTTAAAACTGGTATAGAATGCTAATGACTGGCCAATTAGCTTCTTATATATATATATATATATATATATATATATATATATATATATATATATATATTTTTTTTTTTTTTTTTTATTTCGTTTGAATCGAACCTTGGTGTGTTTCCCTCTTTGGTGTGATTCTTTAGCAGGTGAGAACACAGCAGTCACACTCGAGTGGTTCAAAATGTCCGGTCCGAGACCATCTGAGTGACGTATTCTCTGTCCGGTTCCAATCTAATTCTAGCGTGGTTTGATTTCAGTGAGAAAACGATTAGACTCCCAATCGACTCACCGCAGGAAGTGAATCGAACATGCCGTGTCAGCGTTTTTCTTTAGACGTGAGCTGATGAGCTGAGCCAAAGCGCAGAGCTGTAGCACTGTGGAAATGTGATGTGTTTTGGAGAATTGGACCGACAAACAAAAAGAGAAAATAAACACTGAAAATGTCTTAAACTATTTATTCACATAATTATGTAGTAATTTATTTATCTCCATGTGTGTTGGGGTGATTTTTGTGATTTCTGTCCACACTTGGTAAAGGTTTGTTCACCTTTTTCCAACATTGCATTTCTGAGCAGTGAATGAAAGAGATTTACGAGTATGTTTTCAGCCATACATGCCCCTCAGACATGTTTTGCTTTTTGGTTTGTGTAGTGTGAAACAAAACCAAACCCAAAACAAACGAACCAAAAGCACTCTAAGAGATCATTATTTTGCTTGGTATGTTTTGGTGTAAAGTTTATCCTCTTGTAACATTATAATGTAGACAACATAACGTAGCTCACCTAGACCAAATCAGCACTTCAGGTGTTTATCTGTGAATCTAGTTTGCTTAAATGTTAGTTACAACAGTTGGTACTTTCTAGTTTATGTTACTACATAATGATACAGTTGTAAACAGGGGCAGAAAAAGTACCTATAAACAGTACTTAAGTAAAAGTATGGGTATTGTTTCAAAATCTTACATGGTTAAAAGTAGAAGTAGCTGAAGCTGAAAATCTACTGGCATGATAGTCAGAAATGCTTTGAACAAAAATTAACAGTTAATACCTGACTTTTTAATTATCTTAGCAAGTCTTTGGGATGTTTTGGAAGTATTCAGCTTGCTGGTTAGCTAGCAAATTTCCCCAAGCTTAAAATTAACTTACCTTAACCTTACCTTGCTTTTTAAATTTGTTGGCAAATTTTAATTTCATTTTTTACAAAGGAGACGCATCAATCTGTAGGAATCGTTGGTAAATCCAGCAAAACAGAACATTAGCTCAAAGACCACCTAGCATAATTTTGGACAATTTTATTTGAAAAATTTAATGTGAATTTGATTTGATTGGTGTAGAAGCTGGACAAGAAAAATATCTCGATTCGTAACGAGTATTTCGAAGGTCAAAATGAAAATGTAAGGAGTAAAAGGTATGTTTTTTTTGTAAATTTACTTAGTAAAAGTACAGTTATTCATTTTCAGTAAAATTTGAGTAAAGTACAAATCCTCCAAAATAACACTTATTGAAGTATTTACTGAAGTCTTTTCTGAAGTATTTTCCATCCCTCCTGGTAAGTAGAATGTTTTTTCCTCCGTTTACACATCTCCTCTCTCACAGCATGGCTTATTTCATCAGGTGTTCTTTTACAGCAGAAAGAGCACAGGGAGCAAAACAGCCCATAAATGTAGAACATCTCGCAGTGGGCCGAAGTGTTTATGAGTTTTGCTTTTTCATTTTCACTGAGTTCAGGGCTCACGTAACAGTCGTACACTCTAGGGTTCTGTTAAACGTATTTCCTCTATTAATATAAAATTCACTTTCTGTTCATATTTACCTGAAATAACGCTTATCACGATACACTGGAAAAGAAGAATGGATATATTTAATACAACAGAAGAGCGTATACCTAATAGTCAGGAGATCACGAGTTAAGATCTTGAGAGAGGCTGTGCTTCCTGGGTGGGAGGGGCATACTTTTTCTCCCCCGTCAATCACTAGCCATTCATAGGCATCTATGAGCTTGTGTATGCAGAAGAGGGCAGATAGCGCTTTTCTCCGAGTATGTTACGCTGCCTTGTGATGCAGCATGAGCAACAGTTTGAAAAGATGCATTTAGCTGGCTTCACATGTCTCAGAGGAAGCACGTCTTATGCTGCAATCCATTGTACTCAAAACTCGGAAAGTTCCAAGCTGATTTTCCCAAGTTCAGATCTAAGCATGTCCGAGTGCTTCGGCTTGGAAGAACACGGATGGCCAGAGCAATATCATATTTGTATGGCTAGTCTCTGAATTTGATAAATATATTAATAAGATCTACATTAGTTATTTCTGCATTATTAGAGATGTGAAATGACTTTTTTATAAGACAGATTGACTGTCTTGTTCGTCTTTGCTCATAAAAATGGTCTTGTCCTGTAAAATCGGGCTGAAATCAACAGAATTACGTCATAGATATGTAAGAAATACTTACAATGTTGTTAAAACGTCTTTCCATTTCAAGTTTTATTAAGTATAAAATGATGCGTATGTTTACTGTTGACTGTTTACTGTTGCACTGCCATATTATTGTATATTATATATCAGGTGTGTTTAAGCCAGAGAACTTGGGCAAGGTGAATGTTGCTTGAGTTCCAATGCACTTTTCCATGTTGGAGGTCAAGGTACGAGTACAATAGATTGGCGAGAGCTGGCTAGCAGATGAGAAATTGGCAAACAACCAAATTGGGGGGAAAAAATGTGACTTGTCTATATGACACATGCGTCCGTTGTGTCCTTGTAGTAAGCATTTAGCAGATGCAGGGATCTTACAGACACACTTGAAAGGATGTCATACATTACAGGTGCAGTCAAAACTGAGAAGGTGGGAAACATGGTGCCTCTACAGTCCTCCTCGCTTCACATTGGTAACACATATGTTCCTCCACACCTCCCTGTCGGATGAGACATGATTTATCGAGGACGCGTTCAGTCTGACAGAAGGGCGAAGAGCCTGGATGAAGCAAGCAGCTCTTGTCCAGGAAAGCAGCGGAGGAAAATTAATGAGGAAGGGTGACTCGGCACTGAATCATGGCAGAACTCATGTGTCAGACTGCCTCCTTTCTAGAGGATAGTAACAAGCGGCTGAGCAAACCAAATAAACACGCAGCTCAAGATTCCCTTCAGTTTATTAAATTTAAGGGCATGTCTGAAGTGTCTGGACAGGCTTGATGCTTCGTAATCACATTCCTCACTGAATCTCTGTTTAAAAGCTTTTGATGTTGAGGGATGACACAGAATTGACCAGCAGTACATTTACAGACATGTATTGATGCGTTAATTGAAAATAAAAAATATTGACACGTAACCTTTTTGCCCCTAATGAGCCAGGGGCACAATTGGATATTTAATTAAATTAAATTGTCCCAAAGTGGCTTTGCGTCCCATATCTCCCCAGATAAATCCAAACGGAGAAGTGTAAGGCGTAAGCCTTTGTATGAGTTGGCAGAAGAAGTTGGCCACTGGGACCCTTTGGCTGTGTTCAGTTACTCTGACCTCTCAGTGGCATTCATATCCTGTCTGGGCAGCCAGCCGTGGCAGTTTGTTAGCCTGGGATTAGCTGGCAGTAGGGAGCACAGAGAGCAACCTGGCTCTCCTTTCTTCAGCCTAGCCTCCTGAGCTGGCCCTGACCCAGCACTCAATACCAGTTTGCTCAGGTTAGGATTTAATTGCATGTTCAGAGCTATAACAGGCTGTAACTTTAAAGCCTATTGGCAAAGTGCTGTCGCAGAGCCAATACTAACCCATGTATAATCTCCTTCACTGGGGAAAAAGTCCCAGGAGCACAGGGAAAGGACGAGGTTGTGTTCAGAAGCATCAAGCGAGCTATTAATTACTACTGTTAAGTCTGACGTCCTCTCACATTCACACATGTCCCCAACAGTTTCCAGTGATGCTTGTAATAATATTCGGTTATTCCTGTTTATAAAGACGTTGAGTTTTCGGTGCAGTGGGTTCGGTGTAATCCTCTCAGAGGATATGCCAGTAGACACCAGATATAACCACTTCAGCAGTCATTATCATCAGCAGTGACACTGCATCTTTACACACCCATTGAATGATCGATCTCTCCGGAGATTTTGTAAAGTTATATCTTATCGACTTCATTACAGACTAGAGCTGCATCAATATAGCAGTTATTTAAGATCTACTACAATACAGCCAACATCGGTGCAATAACAACACTTTCCTACAGGAGAGGTGTTTTGTATGGACTGAAAATGTGTAGCCATGTGTAATAGAAAACTTAAACTTATTCAGTCAAGTCGCTCCTGTCGCTCCTGTTCTTGAAGTGTTTAATGAGCACCCAGGGCTTTGTGTAAATTACATTAGTACACTCAGCCAGGGTGTTTCTTAATCCCTATTAGGAAATTAGCCGTATTACTCCTTCCCCCATCAAAGGTTTGTCACAGAGTGGCCAAGTAACCTCCATCTCATTATGTTAACCTTTGGGAAAAGTTGAAAGTTGAACAGAGTCACTGCTCGTACTTTGGGTCAGATTCTGTACAGTTCTGCATCGAGCTGGAACCTAAAGGAGTCTGATGTTTGGGTTGCTTTTAAGGTGTCTTCCCCGTGTATTAAGTATTAAAAGAAACATTTAACGCTCTAGAAATACACATAGGCTTTTATAAAAAAGTGCTCATATAATTTCTGAAGGTTTTTAACTCTTGCCTCAATTTCCATTAGTTTAGCAGAATGTTTCTCCATCATTTCATCCGTGATTTTTATGCTTTTCACGTGAATGTATTGTTACTGATTTTTAAAAGAAAATCATGTTTTTCTACAGTGTACTCAATAACAAGCGACTCAGAAACTGTTCAGCTTTAGGTACGGTGGAGTGGTGGATGCATACCTTTTCTCCCTGTGGGAAGATTTTTTTTATAGACCCCCCTTTGCAAAAAAGCATTCCTGCTATGCTAGTGGACTAAAAATAAGGGCCTTGCGCAGGGTTTCCAAGCAACAGGGTACTGACGCAGGTTAATACAATACCACTAACGGCCCTGAACTGATCTGCCCCTGTACCCGTGCATGTTCTCTTCCATGCTTACGCCACTCTCTTACTGCATCTTTACTTAACCATAATTACGGAGACTGATTATTGCTGATTGTCACACTGTGCGAAAAGTGCACAGGGTTATTATTTAAAGTCCTCACTCAGCCTGGCCTCAGGGCAGGAAGAGACCAAAACACCAAAACTCTCTATACCTAGTCTACTTCTGGAGTTCTACAGTTATAAATAAAGTCCCTTGTTTTTGACACTGATACCGATGGGACATGATGTAATGAATCCCTTGGACATTCATCAAAACATGTCTAGTGCACTGTTATTAACTAGCCAAGCAGTGGCTGTCTCGGTGACTACATGGCCTGCGAGATATTGATTTTTCCCTGCTCGGGATTTACTGTTTTAAAAAATCATGATAAACAATTTAATTGTCTAGAAGAGATAGCCTTAAAAAAAGACAGGAAAACGGTCATTTCCACCATTTCAGGTTTAAGGAGCGTAGAGAAGGAAGAGTAAAATCGCATAGACACGATTAAATCGTTATATTGCACAAGTTCAGAAAACCTAATTTGTAAGTCTCAGGTTGAAATAACCAGAGCGTGAATTCTATCATTTATATATTACATATAAAGTTTCATCATGTTTTAACAATAAATGTAATAAAATAAATTCACACTCTAAATACAAAACAACATTTAAAAAAAAATAGCTTGTGTTTTCCTGAACATGACTTTTCTGCATTTTTACTATTTTCTACTATTTTATAATCATAATGAAGGCATTAACACTATGAAAGTGTTAAGCAAATCAGATCTATTTTATAGTTTAATTTCTTAATAGTATTCCTGATGAAGCTTTACATTTTACAAGTTTCCGAATAGGCCAGACTCCTCATTGCTTCTTCTAGATGAAAAGATTGAAATGAAAACTACTTTTTGGGGGATGCGATAATTTTAAGTTAATTTTTTAATATAAGCTACTTATTAATATGCATTTGGATTGAGAAATTAATGAGATGGAGAACTGAATGGAATGAAAAATACATTGGCATTAATTCCATTATTTACATTTTATCTTAGAATCAAATTTCAAACCATTAAACCTTTATCAAAATGTCTTTAAGACGATAATAAACATACTTTTCAATCTAGCGTGTCCACATTTTTAAGTGGCAGTGAACGAAATCCCAACTGAAGCTTCTAAAGTGCCTACACACCTCCGCAGTGATGTCAGGAGCTCAGAAAGCGTGTCTGACTCCACTCTTTTTCTGATGGATGAACACAATAAGATGTAATGATGAACCTTTATTTCTGCTAATTGATTATTAAAATAGTTTAAAATAGTTTATACTACAGCACGGTCGAATTCTTGAATCCTAAGGCATGGATTAATTTTCAATAGCAGCAGCTCTGACAGTAGCTCCAGCTGTAACGTAAGTGACAGGTTTATATTAATGCACTCGTTCTAATACGTTATAGTTTCTATAGTAACAGCGAGACTTGTACGGCAGACGCTTCTTGTAATCTAAGACTAATAATAAACAGAATTATTAAGATGTTGTTTTTAACAAAGAAAAATATAATCGTTACTGTGGTGAAGTTTTCTGTTAGGAGACGTTTATGTCACATTTTTGGAAGGAGTCTCCAGTGTCAGCGAACAGAAGAGTTTTATAGTTTATGGATAACATTCAGTGTAACTATAAACAGTTAAAAAGTGTAACGTATTGTTCTTTAATAAATTAGAAAGTGTAATCATTGGCAAATCTCTGTGGTATACGAGGAATAACACACTTTAGATTGTACTCTTATGGGAAAACAGCAGGGTCTGAAGTGTATTATTTCTTACTTAACAAATTAGTCGGGTGGAGCTTAGTTACTCTTTCACTTTCTCTTTCTGTGGAATTTTTTGTTTTTTTTATAGATTTAACCTGTAGCTGAACAGCTAGCTACATTTAAGATTACATAATAGTCTAACCGATAACGTAAAACCCGAATATGTTACATCAACGCTTTATTCAAAACTGAAATAAATGTATTCCATTAGTAAATCGTCTTCCTCAAATGACGCTGCAGGAAAAATGCCAACATTCACATCTTAGCCAACAGAAATTCAGAGACTCTTTGACCTGTGTGTCTCTGAATTTCTGTGGAGAAATGCCAGAATCTTCGCTCGTCCGCATAGTCCTAACTCACTCTAGCTCTTTTCTGAGACACCATGTTTCCTGCTGAGGAGAAGAGGAAGTTGCAGGTGTGAGACTTTGCGAGCTTGGCCATGTGCCGTATTTGTTGCTGAAGAGAAATTCCTTTCTTTGGTGTGTCCTGATGTATAAAACACATCAGAATTTAATTGTGTATCTTTCTGCCTCTTTTTCTGAAAGCTCCTTATCTGCTTTCTGAAAGTTGCATGTCTAGAATTGAGTCATCTTTTTTCCTTTTGATTAAAAAGTATGCCTAGATGACCTTTGGCTTCCTTCGTGCTTTCTCTTAAGCACTTGCTCTGGTGATAAGAAAGTAAACATCGGAACATTGGCTAGTCCACATCCTCGTCTGCAGAGGCTTGAAAATGGAATGGATCTTTTTTTGTTCTGTGGTGATGAGTCAGAGTGAGACTTTGCCCATACACCTGCGTGCTCATGTACTGACGAAGATGCAGATTTCAAAACAAGACAAACCAAGGCAACAGCAAAGTGCTCTCTGACCTTGTGAGCAGGACCAGAGAACAGAAACCCATTGTTTCATTTGCTGTCTAATGAAATTGTACATTGTCTGGCAGAGGACTTACATCTTTACGTCCAGTGGGAAGTGAATGTAAAGAAAAACAGTTAGAATCAGAAAAATGGGCAGGGTTCAATACAGCCACGAGCCTAGATCTGGTTCAAAGTGAAAAGGAGAGAGTGTGCGTCTTAAGTGTTTAATCAAAACTTTCAAACAACTTCGGATACAACAAATGCTCAGCAGGAAATCTTGACAAACACACTGCAGAACTTGCGACACTGCAGTAAAGCACACTGACAGCACTACAGACCTGCTGCACACCTACACTATATGGCTAAAAGTTTGTCGACACCTGACCATCACACCCATATGTGGTTCTTCCCCAAACTGTTGCCATAAAGTCTGAAGCACACAGTTGTATAGAACGTCTCTGTGTGCTGTAGCTTTACAGTTTCCCTTCACTGGAGCTAAGAGACTCAAACCTGCTCCAGCATGACAATGCCCCTGTGCACAAAGCGAGCTCCATGAAGACATGGTGTGTGAAGGTTGGAGTGGAAGAACTCGAGTGTCCTGCACAGAGCCCTGAACTTACTCAACCCCACTGAACACCTTTGGGATGAACTGGAACTGGAGACTCCTTACCTGACATCAGAGCCTGATCTCACTAATGCTCTAGTAGCTGAATGAACACAAATCCCCACAACCACGCTCCAACATCTAGTGGAAAGCTTCCCAGAAGAGTGGAGCTCATTATAACAGCAAAGGGGGAATAAATCTTAGTTTGTTTCAGAGCTCACTAATCAATACTTTTAGCTGGTTGAAAGTAATAATAAAAGAAATCAGTTACTTTAATTGTGAGGACATGCACTTTTATAACACTACAGAAAATGTTGGATTCAGAAACAATAGCTACGCTGGAACACGGAGTGATTTGGGAAGAGAATTAATTTAGTAGTAATTGTCAGGCAGAATCAAGACAGTGAAGAAATGTTTTGAAATTGTTGTTCATTATGGAGTTAAATCCTGGACACAATAGTGCAGGTGAAATTTAACAGAACTGAAGTGGATCAGTGGCGACTTGCAGTGCATCGAATCGATACTTGTTTAACCGCATCATTTTCATATCGTATTTTCAGAAAGAGGGAGATGCACACCCCTAATGAATCTCGTGCAGTTTCTAATAGATTAAACATCACATATACATTGTCTACACTTATGGACAGTCAGCTTAAGGCTGTTTTTAAGAAAATATAAGATGTAAATCACCTCCAAATCACTTGAGACCATTAAGGTAATTTAACATCAATGATTATTCTGTTGCTCTGTAGATTATTTTCCATTTTCAGTGTGTAGTATCTCTGGTCTGTATATTATAACAGACTTTCCACAAAAAATACCCAAATTAAATAAAAAAATATTTTTTAGGACTCCAAAGAATGCTTTAACTTTTCTGAAATTACTTGTTTTTATTAATTTTTTTTTCCCACCAAAATCAGCTGTATCACAGTGCTACACTAAATTAAATCATTTGACATGCACTTTTAAGTAATAAAAAACATCTAAAGAATATTGATGTTTTAAAGGTTATAAAAGAGTTAAGTATTGTGTATAGTTTTATTTTCACACACTTTTTTAACATTCAGAATTCTCTTAAAGGTATAAAATGTATGATTTTTTTTCATCTGGCTTCAGTTACATATAAAACTTGTGAGATTCTTTGCAACAGGAGGTGAAATGCCAAAATAGGTACATGTGTGATTTCTTTATAAAAACATTTTTAGAAAGGATGAATGATGTGATAATCTTTGTAGTGAAAGAGAGCTTCCTTTTGACTAAACATCCAACCAGACAAGCACTTAAACTTTAACCAATTTTAATACTCTTTCAACCATATCCATGTTTTTTTGCTTTCGATGTAAGTCTAATGAATTGTGAACTGTTATCCGTTCTCTGTCATCCATCTCCTGAACGACAGTCTCATGTGTGCTGATATGTAGTGTGTTCAGTAAAGCATTTCTTGGAACAGTGATCATTTCAGCACAGCGGCATGGCGCAGTGGGAATACTGACTCTCAGCTCCTCTCATTGATCATCCTCCAAGTTCAAAACAATAATAAGTATGAAGAACGCCGCTGCATTGGACAGTTTCCAGAATTCTTTCATACACGTCAAGGGCACTCTAACAGAGCCGAGCTCAAGGAGGTCATCCTTGATGAAGAGGACATTTGGAGGAGTCGACCGCTGGTGTTAACAAACATGCTCGTGGATTGACTTGGGCTTTGCAGAGTGTTGGTGTTTCCAAGAGAAACCCGTTAGCGTGACTGCCTTTGGATCAGCGTAGTGTGAAGAAGTTTCAGGAACCTGGTTGATACTCATTAATTAATGTCAACAAGGCAGAAGTGCACCGCAGTTCATTTGCCAGGCCCTGAACATCATAGACATTATGTCTGAATATTACCCAGGAGACACCAAGCTTTATCTAATTAAGCACTTAAAGAAGCTAGGAACTTGCAGTGGAAGAAGTGAGAAGAGAGATAGGAATGAAGGAGGAAGTATAGATGCTCTGTATGTACTAGAGCATATATTGAAAACAAGCCTGGAATATATCAATTTGAAGCTATATATATATATATATTTTTTTTTTGGGAGAGAAGTCTTCCTTCCTGAATTTATCTGTGTTGTAAACTGTAGTTGTAATACCGTTCTGCTTGGTAGATCCACCCTGAGAAGTAGCACAAGCTGTCATATGGCACAGAGAAGTTACCCCATGGTTATGAAGTCATTAGTGCCACGAAAGTTTTTTGTGCTTCCCAGCATATCGGTAGAACTTCACAACTGTTATATCACATGTACCAAACTGTCAAACACTCAACCACTGAGAATCGTGTAGCTTTACGATGCTGCTATCATCCCAGCATGTTCAGCACAAACCTCTAGCACTGGACAGAGTCTGATATATTTTTACCCGCACTATCCAGCTTGGCAAGATTTCTGCCAGCCAGAGCAGTTTTATAGCCCACTCCACTGTCCCAGGGGGCCAGTTAGATGGAGGTGTAGGATGAACACATGGCTTTACTCTTGATTTCAGGCAGCTGAGGCTTCACATCTGGTCCGAAGTAACAAATGAGAGACAACTCATTCCTGAAAAGCTCGGAAGCCGCAGCACTGCTGTTCACTATCGCTAGAGTCGAACTAATAGGACTGGAGGGATATCGTTTATTGGAAGAATTTGAAGAAGTTATAGTAGATCAACTTGTGTATGATTTCGGTTGTGATAAGTTGGGTTAATTTGGTTAGAGATAGTGTTTATGCATGCAAGTGTTAAAGTGTGTACAACAAGGTAAAATAAAATGAGTTAAGATGAAATTATCAATCCATGAAGGAAATTCTTGTGCCAGTTGCTCAAGACAATACAAAATAGTGAAGATAGCAATAAATAAATGTAGGAAAAAAAGCTAGTTAGAGACATACTGGTAATAAAGTAAAAATCAAAATATTTGTTAAGAATGTTACCACTGGAGCAAAAAAAAAAAAGACAATTTAACAGTGGAGGTAAAGTGGAGGTAAAAATAAACGTGATGTAATATAAGTCTAGAAATATAAGTGCAAATAATAAAAGTGAAAACTGAAATATTCTTTAATTTTTTTAGAAACAACTAAATACCCAATCCAATAATAGTTTCCATTTTAAAATCTGATTGGCTGAGCTACAATCGAAGCCGTTATAAAATTATTAATGTGCCAGGTTTCAAACCAATAAAACTGTTACAATAACGACTAGTGGAGTCTACATGCTTTTCCGAAGCTCAGAATCGTTAACCCGCTCACATGACACGACTTAATCACTTGTGATTGGTGGATATAGTGGTGTGCACACTACACGATCTCTCACGGACTACACAGTCTTTCACCTGGAGAGATCCCTGACGAAGAGAACATGATCCACAAATCGCTCTTTCTCGTGAAACTTAACGTGAGAGCTCTGGATCATGTCTAGTTTTAATGAAACATAAACTAGAGGAATAAGAGAACACTGTGGACTAAATATTGACTGGTGAGATGCAAGGATTGTCTGTTCTGTAAAGAGAACAGGAGGCATGGTGAAAAGAAACGTGGCTATTTTTATATGATAGGAATCGTGTTGTGTTTGTTTTTATTGTTGCAGTTGTGTTTACGATGTGTCCTCATTCTCCCACACTAATAGACGGATGATAAACTGGATTCAGGGATCTGCTGCGCAGGACAGGAGTAGAATTGATGTCGTCTCGGATTGTTATTGGCTGTTTCTCAGCGCTGTTCTTGCTGTGAGTCGTAGAGGAGTTCAGATTACATGATTCATCAACGAGAAAATCAAGCATGCTTGAAAATATTGGCGCCTCTGTGATCACTCTCAGACCAAGAACGTCACGTCGCTGAACTGTTCACATTACACGCCACGTGCTCCTCTTGTTCGTACGTAGATTTGAATACATTGTCGGTTTAATCCGAATAATGTCTTCGTATTTGATTCCATCCCTAGCATATGCTGTATTTGCACACATACAGACGCTGAGCAGTGTACCACTTTTAAAAAAAACCTCTGCTTTATTCTCGTGTATAAACCAACATGTAAAAAGTCACTACAGGGTAGACCTCATCTTTAAGCATTCATATTTTGTACTTACACACTCAATCTATCATTTCCAGAGCTGTATATTATCTGCAGCATCAGGAAAATAGCGATGATGTCATCAGGATTTTGGGGCATATCAAAAGTGTCCAAAAAAAAAAACCCAGCACTTATTGTTTTTCACTTTCAAACACTTAACAGTTAGGAGATGAGAAACAAGCTACTGTTACCCTCCAGTCATAAAGCAGTGATATGACTTTGATTCACCTCTGAGAATAAAGCTGTTCCACTTGCTAATTAGCAACTCAGAGGAGCTATTTATAGCTAGTTTCACCTTATCAACAACACTGCAGCATTGAAGTGTTAGCTTGCCTGGTGTAAAGTGTATGATGTGCTGCTGAAGAGAAGAATAGCTGAGTCATTCACTCTTGCACTTACACTCTTACACTTTCCACCCTCTAGTTTTCGTCTGGATTACATTTTACCTTTTGACTGCCCTTAAATTGTCAGAAGAACACAATGAAGAGCTGTTACATGCACATTTCACAAATTTTTTTTTTGTACTTTTGTTAGAAAATGTGCTGAACTTATCAGATGATTTCAGTCTCTCTGTGTTAAGATGCGGAGCTGCAAGCTGCCCCAGATACACATGATTTAAGCAAAATAAAACATGACAGTGTTTAAATTTGCAGTACACTTCTGAAGTTCACACACTTGAGTTGTTTCTCACTCTTTTGCTTTCGGGTTCCAGGGTGTGTGTAGTTCCTTAAAATGATCTTGAAACTTTTTACAAATTGAAGGGCTTAATAAATAATTAACCCTTTCATGCAGTCGACTTAAGAAAGTTTTGAAAAATATATGAGACGTAAATCAAATCATTATCATAAGGAATATTATCTTGATTTCTTTTTCATCTGTAGACAGTGCAGCGTGTCTCTGGTACCTTTAGGAGCATTAAATTAAACACCTTAGCTTTTTTGTTTTTTGTTTTTTCTTTCAGCTGCATCATGCAACAGTTCTAAACTCTATAACATGTCAAGTTACTGTTATATTTTATTTAAAATTACTTTTCTTAGTGATATTTATGGGAAAAAAGTCGAAATTCATATGCAATTTTAAGTAATAATAAACATTCTAAAGAATTAAATAAATTTTGCATGAAATTGTAAAATAAAATGTGCACGATCTTTGATTTTTTGCCTGCAAACATCCTTCATTTTGCTTTTATTCTCAGAGACATGTCAATATGTGGAAATGTAACTGAGGAATAGTAAATAGCTCACTGCGGACTCTGCCTTAAAACCTTTTTTAAGTTTCTTCTGTGAAACATATATTCAAAGATGTTTTTATATTTCATCACCATGACAGATTTGGTCTCAGATTACATTTGAAGCAGAACTGAAAGCGTTTATTTCTTTATATTTAACTTGAGTATACCTGCGGACCCGTCATCATTCTGTCTTACGGTCGTTATCTCTTTTACGTGCAGATTAACTATTCACGCTGAGTGCCCCATGCATCTGGAAGATTTTCCCATGGATGCTCATGCCTGCCCGCTCAAGTTTGGAAGCTGTAAGTGGTTTTTTTTTTCCTCTATCAGTGTGATTGGTATTCATAAAGCAGCTCGGATGAAATCGACCGCCTCCAGCTGCTCGTACTGCTCTGTCTTCATGCGCTAAAATGGCACAACTGATTCAGAAACATTGTCCTTATTACAAAGATTATTAGCCATCTAAGAGGGCCGGAATAGTGCTCAGTTTTGCCCTTGGTATAATCACAACTAAACTAAACTACATCTAGTGTGTTGGATTAATAAGGTGTGTTGCAGTTTTCTAATGTAAATGATGCAGATCTTGGTAAAATTGTCTAAAACATGATTCACAAAAACAGAGATTCAACCTACCTTGAATTCTTATGGCTTCAGTTCAGTTCTTTGACCGTGGCGAGGTTGTTGGTGTCAGATGGGCTGGTTTGAGTAGCTCAGAACCTGCTGACCTCCTGGGATTTTCACACATAAAAGTCTCTAGATTTTGCACAGAATGTTGCCAAAAACAAAAAAAATTCAGAAAGCATCAGTTCTGTAGGCGGAGGAGAATGGCCTGACTGCTTTGAGCTGACAGGAAGGCTACAGTAACTCAACTAACCACTCTTTACAACCGCGGTGAGCAGAAAAGCATCTCAACATGTCAAGACCACATCAGGTTCCACTCCTGTTGGACAAGAACAGGATTTTGAGCCTACAGAGGGCATGGACTCACTCAAACTGGACAGATGGAGATTGGATAAACCTCACCTGGTCTGATGAATCTTGATGTCTGCTGCACGGTCAGAATTTTGCACTATGGACCCAATCTGCCTTGTGTGAACAGTTCAGGCTGCTGGTGGTGGTGTAACGATGTGGGGAATGTTTTCTTG
Source organism: Pangasianodon hypophthalmus (assembly GCF_027358585.1). Taxonomy (NCBI): domain Eukaryota; kingdom Metazoa; phylum Chordata; class Actinopteri; order Siluriformes; family Pangasiidae; genus Pangasianodon; species Pangasianodon hypophthalmus. The sequence goes on along the minus strand of NC_069724.1, from coordinate 1,123,386 downwards.
ACACACATCAGACCCTATAAATACCAATTGAGCATCATTTGGACCCCACAGTCTATCTGAGTGTCGTTGCTGACCAAATACATCACTTTATGTCTGCAATTTACCACCTTATAACAGCTACTTCCTGCAAGATAATGTCACAGAGTCTTCTCAAACTGGTTCCATGAACATGATGATGAGTTCAGGGTATTTCAGTGGCCTCTCCAGTCTTCAGATCTGAATCCGATAGAGCACCATTGAGAAGTGGTAGAACAGGAGATGAATGTGCAGCTCACAAACCTGCGGCAATTACATGATGCAATCGTGTCAACATGGACCAAAGGAATACTTTCAACACTTTGTGGAATCCATGCCACGAAGAATTCAGGCTGTTGTGAGATGAAAGGGGGGTTGTGATGCGCAGTATTAGTGTGATGTTTGTAATACAGTAGACGGTGAGTGTATATTTGTAAATAACTGCTGGAGTGAGTTATTGGTTGCACTGGAAAAATATCCTCAGCCAAATGAAAAGCTTCAAAGCTTGAAAATATACATTTCAAATGTCAGTTGAGTAGTTAAGTTTATGATAGTTAACTAGTTAAAGCATTCATCCAACCTCAAGACTGTAAATCTGATTATTTTTTTGTAACTTTTTTAGTGATGATTTCTTTCTGAAATACACAGGTTTAAATTAAGAATGTAGCCACAGGCGCTGGAGATCACCATGACGAAGCGGTCATGCCACCATGAATAAAACATCCCCCCCCCCAGGCGATAAAACAAAAGGCTTCCACTCCTGCATATTCAGCTGCACCTTCCTCCTTCCATCCAACGGGCCTCGTTACGAAGGGCTCAGCACAGAGGGGCATCTCATTTGATCCTTCTGGATATCATCGGAAATCAGTCTGAAAAGATGGTGAACAATCGGCTCTTTTATGCAACCGATGCTGTACGATCAGCGAGTAATTAGCCGCTTTTGTTAGCGGCTGACAATTATGAGCGTGCTCCCTCTTGCCTTCCCCTCCTGCATGTACCCTCTCATTCGCCTCATTCCCTAATCACTGCCTACTTCCATTTTATCTTACGCTGCCTGTCAAACTGTGCTCAGCAATCACATGTTTTTTTTTTTTTTTTAAATACACTTTGAACTTTGGATCTTGAAAATCAGCAAAGCAGAAGAACCGGGTGATTTATTTCTAGTTTGAATGAAGCACATTACCCCATCAATACTACGGACATAGAAAACAATTTTGTGTGAGGGCACTTGTAATGGAAATGTTCTCCTTTCATTTTTGTTTTACAAAATAAGTGGCCTGATAAGGGAAAGAATTACTTTAAATAAAATGATTTCCCAAAGAAAGAGGGAAAACAGAAACAAAAAGGAAGAGACATCATGAGGAGACTAATGCTAATTACTTTTATTTAAAATGTTAAAAACTGAAGGTAAGTAAGATTTAGCGAGGCGAGGATGTGATGATTTTTGGTCCTCATCTACGCTGATACTGAAACTTACTGTACTTCTGATCATTTTTTGAGCTTGGCTTGTCCGAGCTACAAAGTGGGGAAAGACCATGAAAGTGTGTGCTTTGTTCTCAACAATCTATCCAGCTAACTTTAGTGATCATCAGTTTATGATGTTTTTATTTCCAAAACTGTGAACTGTACAGTCAATGTTATAGATTTAACCAAGTAACATGTCTATGTTGATTGATCCAAAGCACTATCAACTCTTTTAAAGTAGAAAAGTGATATTTTATTTACTGTTACAATCTTTAGTTGAATACAACAATCGTATTAATCAATCAAAGACATTGTGGAACTTTTTATTCAGCTCTGTTTATGTTGGTTGCTGTCATATGCTGCTAGAGATGAACTCCTGGGGCTAAGTTTTATGTTTAAGACGTTATTTCTTCTGAACATCATTGCACAAGATGCCGAGAATTACACACTGACTCGGGAGAAAGGAAACGCTCGGTGCTTGCAGAACTGAAGTGCATACGTGTCCACTCAGTTCACGACACGTTGTGCTCATCTGTAATGTCCATGCTCGCTGATACTGCTCAGAGTGCTCGGGTCGGTCGTCCTCACACTCAGAGGAAGGTCAGAGGAACATGGCATGACAAGAAGGTTCAATAACCACTCTTTACAACCATGGTGAGCAGAAAAGCATCTCAAAGCACAACCCTGAGATGGATGAGCTGTAACCACACCAGGTTCCTCTCCTGTTAGCCAAGAACAGGAATCTGTGTCTACAGTGGGCCTCGAAACTGGACAGTTTTTCAGGTTTGAAAAAGACGACGTAATGTTATTCACCTGCTGCTACGTGATTGGCTGACTGGATAATTGCGTGAACGAGCAGGGGCACAGGTGTTCCTATTAAAGTGGATAGAATTGCTTTGAACATTGCTCAGCATGGGTGGGAATGTCTAAAGAAAATACTTCCTTTTTTTGTTTAATTAGAAAATTAGTGTTTTTATGTCACGTGTGTATTGATTATATTCACAATGGAGTTTATATTTTTCCTTTTCTTTCTCTTTTCTTTCTCTCTTGGTGTTCTGGGTTTAATTCAAGTGATAAATTTAAGGTTGTCCTTGTTCTAGTTGCTGAAAGCGGGTGACACTTTTGCCCTTTTCCCTCCCCGTAAGCTGGGCTGACTGTAAATAAACCTCTCTGTGCTCGCTGCCTGCTGCAAACTCTGTATCAGAAGCCTGAACAATACACTTCATTGCCAATTACAATTCAGTATAGATGAAGCGGCATTAAATTTTATGTGTTGAGCTTTTGATTAACGGTTTTCCAACTGAATAAAATAATATCTTTTCTCTCTGGCCATCAAAATTTCATTAGCAAACCCTTGGATGGTGTGTGAATTTGGTTTCTGTTCCACATCTGTTTTTTTTGTCTCTCGCGGTTACTGATTTATTACATACCTTGGATTCAGCATAATGTAACATTAATTTAATGTATTGATTGTTCCCTTTTTCTTATATATCAAGTGACGCTGATATTGATATTTCTTCTGAGGGATTTATGTTCGAAGATGAAGCTCGCATTTCAGAGCAGAGAGCTCTGTGTAACCGTTAGCACTAGCACTGCATGACAATTAAGATATAATGTCTATAGGTTTATGTGTATAATATATAGACACGTGACAAAGGAGCATTTTGATAGCATGATTTGGGTTCATTTTTCCTCTTAGAAGGAAGGATTGCTGAAAAATAAACCCAAACAATGAAACTTTTTTATCCGGATGGGGGCGTGGTCTATTCCAGGATGACTCCGCCCCCATCCACAGGACACACGGGCTCAGTAAATGGTTTGATGAGAATGAAAATTATGTCAATCATATCAAAGCAGACAACAAAAATATGATAAATTGTTTATAAATAATAGTCAGCAACCAATTTTCATTAGTTGAACCATGTTATGAAGCACACAGTGGTGCAATATGTCACTTTATTTAGACTGAAATTTGAAGGGAAATGGCGGTGCACGTTACAACAGAGAAAACAACCAAATTCCTCTTAATTATTATATATATCATATATATAATTAATTACAGCAGTAGTAGCGTACAGAGCACAAAGTTTGTGAGTTTGATCCTAGCTGTCTCGAAGCCGTATATATGTGTACTCAGGTTTCTATCACAGTTGGCCTGACCGCTGTTTGAAACAGCAGTTTAAAATCAACGCCTGTGTTCTGCGCTTGAATCAATCATTATTCAATCAGTGCTCGAGTCAGTGATTAGTCTACAAGACATTTTCACATTTCAAAACACAGCTCATGTCTTGAAGCCATGTGCGTTAAGCTGTGTTGGGCAGCGAACAGCGGAGCGTTTCTTCATATACACAATATACAAATATATCGATGAGCTAAAGGACAAGTCACAGACGAAGTGAATAATGTTGATTATTGATAATAAGGTCTGGGATACAATCGCTTACTGTATAACAGTTGGGTCTCGTAATCAATGTTTGGGGAAATTGGGCAGGTGTGAAGACATGACATGACTTTGACAGGGGCCACATTGTTATTCCAGACGACTTGTTCAGAGCAGTGAGTCGCGGTCAGCAGTGTTGAGTACTGATGAGTGGTCTGGACAAATCACGAACCGGCGGCAGCATGTTGGGCGCCCAAGGCTCATCGATGCGCAGGGGCAACAAAGTCTATCCCTTCCTCTCCGAACTGACAGAAGGGCTACTATGGGACAAGTCACAGAAAACTTCAATGATCGTTACAGCAGGAATTTGTCACAACGCACAGTGCTGCGTGTAGGGCTTGACGAATCGTTCAAGGTGTTGACCTGGCCTCCAGATTCCCCCGATCTCAATCTGATCCGATCTGTGTGATGTGCTGGAACAAGAAGTCCGATCCATGGTGATTCCACCTCGCAACTTACAGGACTTAAAAGATCTGCTGCTAATGTCTTGGTGCCAGATACCACAGCACACCTTCAGAGGTCTTGTAGAGTCCAGGCCTCTGCGGCTCGGAGCTGATTTGGCGGCACGTGGAGGACCAGCTGGATATTATTCAGGTGGTTATAATGTTTTGGCGCATCAGTGTATATTTTTAATAAATGTTATGTGTCAAGTCATCAAGTCTCCATCCTGCTTTTGGTCCTCATTGAAGCTGATCCCAGAAAGAGTCGATGATTTCACTGAGAGTTCACTAATTCCAGGCATTGAAAGCTACGAGTCGATCCTAAAGCTTTGGAGTCGATTCCACACACCGGAAATGATTCAAGCAAAATGAATTTAGTATTGGGGTGTTTCAGTAAGAGAGACGTTGGTGGACGTAGATGTTTGGATATTTATTTTGTGTTTATTTTGAATTTGTCTGGTTGGAATTGAAAAAAAAACAGGACTTGAAACTCAGGTAAGACATACAGTTGCAAAAAAAAAGGAATAGTTCAGAAGCAGGAAAAATTTTACAGAATAGCAGCACATAGTGCGTTAGTTTGCGTTTCTCATTTGGTCGACATAAGCATTTAATAATATTCTAACTGCTGAATTGAAATACTCTGTATTTTTGTAAAAAAAAATGAATATTCACCATCCTCTGTCTCTCTCAGATGCTTACACCAACAACGAGGTGGTCTACATCTGGACTGCGGATGATGAGAAGTCCGTGTCCGTGGCTCCAGATGGCTCCCGTCTCAACCAGTATGACCTGCTGGGACACGTCATAGGCAAAGAGACCATCAGCTCTAGCACAGGTAGAGACTATTGTAACTGAAAAATCAAAATCTATGAGGAATGTTTACAGAATTGCATAAAATTACTTTTGCAAAATTAGAGTAGTGTAACGCTCAAAATATTTGTATCTTTACTCAAAGAGGGCGTGGTCTAAACCAGAAGTGGATGCTTTATTCACCACCTGAACTTCTACAGTTCCTCAGCCTCAGCTACATCACTCGAGTTCATGATCGCTCTCAACCAGACGCTCTGTGGAACTTTCTAGAAAGCTTTCTAACTAATGTAACACAGTAAGCTAGGGAACTATCTTTCAAAACAACACTAAATACAACAAAATAGCATTTTATCAGATTTACTTGTTACATTTTCCAGAAAGACCAAAGACCAATGATTTTCCGCAAAGATTTTCCAGAAAGACGAGAAAAGTTTGCTGGAAATGTTATCAGGATCTACTATGAAGCCAAGATGCATTGCTGCTGTGAGTCAAAATGGAGTCTGTACGTCTGTTTGTATGATTTTCCGCAAAGATTTTCTCCAAATGAGGATGAAGAACGTTCTTTTAAGAACGACGAAAAGCATACACAATAACCATACATGTTAATATTTTTTAAATTAATTAATTGAATAGTTTCGGAGACAGCAGCAGAGATATTCCGCCCTGTGGCTCTATAAATTAAAGCGTATTTCTTTTATGAATTGCGGGCCAGTTTGGACACAAATATAGTAGAAATATGTTTTTATTTTGGAGCTCAACTGCATCAAACACTGACAATAGATTAAAAAAAAGACTGATGTGCCTCTTATTTGTAAATGAATGTCATCTTGAAGAACTGTGAGCTTTGTATGCAGTATGAAAATATTTATTTTTATTGCGTCCTCTGGAATTCCAGTCCTGATTCACACCTCTAGTCACAACCAGAAGCTTTCTTGAGAAAAAAAAACGAATACTGCACCTACTATTCGTATCTATGTTCATGTTCACATCACACATGAACACATCTTTCCAATCAGACTAATGTGTTGTGATTAGAGGTGTGTATCAGGACTGGAATCCCATATTCCCTTCCTGTCCATCTCTATGGTAAATCCGTCATATCTTGTGACCCGTAAACACATTCATGTGTGTTAGAGGTCATCTTTTACCTGCTTTACTTTAACAAACAGCAAACAAATCTTTAAATTTATTCACAAATTGTATTGATGTGACAGAGGTGCAGCAATCCTATTTACATTTTCAATTTCAAAACTTCTCTTTTCAGTTTATGAACAGCAAGACAACCTACGTGGATAAACTTTCCGTACGCTCCCTTTGGTGTGTGTGTGTGTGTGTGTGTGTGTGTGTGCCTGGCATACGCTTACAAATTCCATTTGTGTCTGTTTGTGAAGTAATTTATCTGGCCTGCTTTGCAAGCACTGAGCTCATCGATTGCTTTCTGCCGCAGTTATTGGGGCCACTGCAGCCTGGGTGAAGAGTGAAGGGCTTGTTGATTGTGTTTCTGTGTGCTTTTGTGCTGGAAATGTGTATTTTTAGTTCCCTTCTCTAATCAACAGAATGGACGTGTGAAGAAAAAAAAAAAAGGTTAAAAAATTGGTTTCCGGTCAAATAAAAACATTTCCCCAGTCTTGTCTTATAGAGTGTAACGTGATGGATGTATGTGCTTAACAACTCTTCCTGACACGGTTTCAGATGAGCGTCTCTCGTTAGCCGAGCCGCTCAGATCTCAGACCTCAGACTCTCTCTATCCTTTTTGAAAGTGTCCACTGAAAAAAAAAAAAAAAAAAAAAAAAACGTAAACAGCAGCCGATGCCCAGAGCAGTGCGGTTTTATCAAAGAGCTCATGCTCTGACTTGAGATTGAGCTGCTCATGAATTTTTTAAGTAAAAGGCAAAATATTCTCCCAACCTTCTGAATCTCTAAAGTGGAAAAGAACCGTACAGATAAAATCCTGCGCAGTTGGATGGGAGGAAGGCGGTGTCTACTCCTGTCCTATTTAAAACCAATCCTGAGATTTATGTGAATCGGCAACAAATTATATCCAACTTGCCGGTGTGGATGATTATTCATTCATTTAATCTTAAATTCGGAATCGTGGCAGTGGCATTTCTCAGAGATAGGCTTGTGTGATGTTGATTTTCTCTTGCTCGTGACTTAACATTGTTAAAAAAAATCATGATTAACACTTTAATCGCTGTACACAAAGACAGGGAAATGAGCATTTCTAAAATTCAGCTTTCATGAGATTAAAGCAGACATGTTTCATCACTTTATAAATATCATAATTATTTACGTTATTTGTTAAGTGTTTGATTTGACGTGTCACTGTAGAATATATTTAATCTTTTTTCTTTCAAGTGAAAACCATTTTCAGTGGCATCCCTAATAAATGCAGGTAACTGATGTTAACTTGTCCAATGTTAGCTAAGTGGAACACACAGTGATTAATGAACTCGAATCATTCCAGATTCATGTGTTGACTGGATCATGTCCCGCTTTATCGTGGAGAAAAAGAAGGCTTCTGTTTTGCCATGTGTTTGAGTGATAACTCGTACTAGCGTGGCCCGATGTTAAATTGCGGAGCATAAAGGCTGGCAGGTTTGGGAATATAATGTAATAGAGTTGGAGTAAATGTTACTGGATGTCGTTGCAGTGTAACATCGTGTCGAGACAATTAAATCGTTATATCACACAAACCTACTCCCTGACACTCTCTTTAGTTCTTTTCCCTGCATTTTTTTTTCGAGTTCAGTGCATTGTGACTTTGACAAAACATTAGAGATCACAAGAAAGCAGTCAAGACTCCAGCACATTACAGGAGTAAGGCTTTATTCTGAATCAGCGAGTGCTCAAGGAGAGAAATAGCAACTCCTGAGATGTGTTAAAATAACCACTCGTCTAAATTGGCTGTGATGATGGTGGCGCTTTGCATTGACTTGCCTGTGGACACGGCCGTTTTTACAGTCTTCCTTGGCAAAGCTGGAAAAGATAAATGGCCCTCTCAGTTTCTTGTAAAGGACAAGGAACATTTGTTATTCTCTATTTAATTGTCTCCTGCCTTCAAGTGTGGAAGGAGGAGGGTTATGAGGACACGCTCGCTAGCTGATACAGCTCTGAATTGCTACCTCCGATCGTGTTCAAACCTCAAAGGACCGAAATCCCATCATTAAAGTGAGAAACTTTTCAAGACATTTTCAAAAGGAGTTTATTGAAAGTAAAGCCAGTCATATATATCTTGTTTGTTTCTACAGAAATACATTACGTGTATATGTTTTTTTAATGAATGAGCAGCAGAGTTTTTCATACCTGTTTAAATTTACCCACAGCACAATTAAATGAACACCATATATCACACTTTGTATGCTCCCAAGAACCTCATCTCGAAGATGAATCCAAGCCCACGCATTCCTGTGTGCATTATGATCTAAAGGCTCGCGACTTGTAAGTGCGACACTTGTAAGCTTCAGAAAGATTTGAGAAAAGACAACTGGTGCAAATCTAAACCAGAAATCCCTGACACATCAGAAGGGGAGGATCAAGTACAGAGAAACTGTGCTGAAGTGTACGGTACTCGGGTACTGGGTCAGACTCTAACAAGATTAAAAGTAGAAGTGTGGAGCCAATAACCTAGTGAAGGTCTTGAGAAAAAGTATCTACATTTAAACACACTCAAGTATTCAAGAGTAAAAAAGTAAATATTTTTAACTGATGAATGCAATCAGTCACAAGGGAAATATTCTGCTAACTCACACACACCTAGATTCTGTCTTGTTGGTTAGTTAATGTTTAAAAACCTTTCTGGAATAAATGCTAAGACACATGAACAACAATCAAAATTGAACCAAACTAGCTAATTTAACAAATTAATGTTCAAAACATAAATAGCTTGCTAATGTTAAAAAAAAAAAAAAAAAAACTAGTGTGCAAAATTCAGTTAGCTAGCTGGTTTTTAAAAAACGAATGTACAAATCCTAACTAACAAGCTAAATTACCAAACAAATGTACAAAACTTAACTTAAATTTTTAAAAAAACTAATATACAAAACCTAAATAGCTATCTAATTTAACAAATTAGCTAATTTTAAAAACCAATGTACAAAACCTATTGAGCTAGTTAATTTAAAAAATAGTGTAAATCTGTACTATCTAACTAATTAAAAAAAAAACTAATGTACAAAACTTAATTATCTAACTCATTTAACAAACTAATGAAGAAAACTGTATACCTAGCTAATTTTAAAAACCAGTGTACAAAACTTATTGAGCTAGTTAAATAAAAAAAAATAAAGAAAAATAAGCAAAACTGTACTATCTAAATAATAAAAAAACTAATGTACAAAACTTAACTAGCTAGTTAAGTAATGCATAAATCAAAAACACCTAGCTAATTTAAAAAACTCATGTACAAAAGCTAGCTAGGTAGGTAGCTAATTTAACAAACAATGCACAAAACTTAACTCTCTGTCTAATTTAAGTAGCTACATTTAAAAAGTTATTTTGACCTTCTTTAGCTTTGATTAGCGATATTTAGTGGCTGATATTAAATTTTTTCTTGGGAGGCTAAGGAGACACGTCATCCATGAATCAGTAACTCCAGCATAAGAAAATATCTTACTTTTTTTGTTAAAAAAAAAAAACAAAAAATAGGAAAAAAGTGGTAAAAAACAGAAATTTCATCACATTTGAGATTTGTAACGGGAGTTTTGAAGGTCAGAATGAATATATAAGGAGTAATTACAGAGAAAAAAATGTTTTGTAACTACTCCTTACATATTCTTTTACATATTTCTTACATATTCACTTACGTATTTGTAATTTACTCAAGTAAGAAGAGCGCATGTACCGTATTTAGTTTCGGTAATACTTGAGTTAAGAATAATTCTTCCAGATTAATACTTAAGTACGGTAACGAAGTGGAATTTCTCGAGTATTTATCTGCAGATCCGGAAAATACTCGTGCTGTGATGTACGAGTTCATAGGCGTTGAGTTCCCTGTGGAAAATACTGCATCTGTATTAACTTTCATAAATAAGTCCTGAATATTTCAGCAAGTGAGCGTCGTCTGGATGTGACATGAGCCTCATTAATAATACATTGCCTTCCTCTTTTCTCTCCTTTCCTCTCTCTTTTCATTTTTTTCTACAGGAGAATATGTGGTGATGACAACTTACTTTCATCTGAAAAGGAAAATCGGCTATTTTGTCATTCAGACGTATTTACCCTGCATCATGACAGTCATCCTTTCCCAGGTCTCGTTCTGGCTCAACCGGGAGTCGGTGCCGGCGCGAACCGTCTTCGGTGAGTCTTCCTTCGTCACCTCATTAACCTGAAATTTACCTGATGAACAGTTAGTGTAGAAATGGCATCGATCCCATACCTAGTATCAGTATCGAGCCGATACCAGCAAAAAAAAAAAAAAATGGTGTATCGAATATCTGAGAAAACATATCGGATATCAGATCCTGTAACAGATCAGAATTGTAAAAGTTTGGATTTGGATTAGAGATTTATTTTTAGAACTGGAAACATTTATGTATAAATAGACTTGACTGTTTTTTATTTGCAATGTAAGTGACTCTTGTGTAAAAGAGTTGAACTGTGAAGTGCTTCAGTTTAACAAACCAAAACATTAAAGCTTAGTAGTTTTTAAAGGAAACAATATCCAGTGGGCATCTGATACTCGAGGTGTCACTCAGTATTGGAAAAGAAAATGTAGTATCATGCCAACTTTAATGTTTTTTTTTTTCTTTTAGGAAAGGGAAGAGATTTGTTTATTGGTTTCTTTCATTTTGTTTCAGAATAGGAAAAATAGTTTCAAAATCGCAGTGATTATTTTGACGTTACTTATTCTGACGCTTATTCTCCACACACTGCAAAAATATTATCTTAGCATGGGAAATGTATAGCAAAATATAGCAAGTATTAGATTATTAAATCTATTTCTAGTGAGTATCGTGTATTGGAAAAGAAACTGTGGTATTGTGCCACTTCTAATTAATACCGATTTTGCTGACGGCTGATCTACAGAAGATGAGACTATATCCAACTAAGCCATGCTCTGCACATTTGAGAGGACACGTCATGGTATTTTTTTTATTTTCTGTTCTACTCCCCCTCAATCCCTGACAAGATGCCTTTGACAAACGAGCGCACCAGGGATGGTATTAAAAAGTTCTGCTTGGAATGAAAGAAAGTTAGCGCAAAGCGCTGACTGGACAGCGCGTTGGTCTGGACAGTGATGGATTCATCTTTGAAAGTTTGCAGAGACCAGTGGACTGACCTATAATTACTGCGACCGCCACAGAGGCACCTAATTAATTACAGATTAGCTGAACCCAAACTTGGCGTGAGGTGATGTTAAAGAAAAAAGTGAGGCCGATGCTGTTCCTCAGGGGAAATATGGAGTACAGGAGATAAACCCACAAGCAGCAGGATATTGGCTCAGACTGGCAGGAGGTTTAAGCCAGCTGGAGTTAAGGAATTATTATTATTGAGCTTATTGAGCTTGAGTCAACTTTGGTCTGCTATTGTTGATGAGTTTTTTTTATCCCTGAGGCAGGATGTAAAGGGAAGGTCATTCTGCCTGTATCGCTCAGTTTCAGTCACATTATCTTTTTCTCCTAGCCAGTATATTTATAGCAATGGTGGAGAAAAAAAAAACGTTCATCATTGGTTACCAAGACCAAGGAAAAATATATACAGATCTGAAATCAGCATTGATAGACACTGATAGAGCTAACATTCATAGACAATTACATATATTTTAAATATTTTAAAACTTTGGGAGCTTTCAAGAGTAGAGAAGCCTAATGGTACTTTTGGCAAAACAAAGCTATGGCACCTTGTAATTTCCGGTCAGGTAAATAAACAGCACTTTATCACACGTTACACTGTTCAAAAGTATGTGGACACCTGACCATCACAGCCATATGCGCTTGTTGAACGTCTCATTCCACATTTATTCCTCCTGTGTTTTGCTGTTATAAAGAGCTCCACTCTTCTGGGAAGCTTTCCACTAGATGTTGGAGTGTGGCTGTGGGGATTTGTGTTCATTCAGCTACAAGAGCATTAGTGAGATCAGGCGCTGATGTCAGGTAAGGAGTCTCCAGTTCCAGTTCATCCCAAAGGTGTTCAGTGGGGTTGAGTAAGTTCAGGGCTCTGTGCAGGACACTCGAGTTCTTCCACTCCAACCTTCACACACCATGTCTTCATGGAGCTCGCTTTGTGCACAGGGGCATTGTCATGCTGGAACAGGTTTCAGCCTCTTAGTTCCAGTGAAGGGAAACTGTAAAGCTACAACATACAGAGACGTTCTATACAACTGTGTGCTTTAAACTTTGTGGAAACAGTTTGGAGAAGAACATATGAGTGTGATGGTCAGGGGTGTAGGTGCAATAGCCAGCCAACTTACCTGATGTAAAGTGTTTATTATCCAGTTTTCTCACTTCCTTGCTGCTAACCATCTTCTTCAGGAGTAAATCCCAAAATATATATATATATCTTTATTTCTTCGATGACTATTGTGACATCACCACAGTGCCACACGTTGAAGGCAATAAGGATACCGGTCAGTTGGCGTGGTCGTACAGTGACGTCACACGAAACAGATTGATACTACACCGTCAGCTCAATTGTCCAGTGAGAGCAGTTGTTTTTATTTCTTTTTTTTAAAGTCGCGACTTTCTTTCCCTACAGACTTCCTCTGACCTCTCACTCTGCAAAAACTGACCTTGTCACCAGTCCAGACGCCCCACATTTAAGATGAGCTATTTTAGGCTTCAGTTTGCCCCATCTGGAGTTCCAGCATCCCTTCCTAAAGCATTTATTTTTAACCTTAGCGGATCAAAACTTATTAAGAGAATTGCCAGACACTACAATAAGGCAACATAGACAAAGGGCAGTTATGTCATTTGGAATATCTTGACTTAATTCAGGGGCACAATCATAATGAATTGGTACCAGCGTACACTTACATGATAAATCATATATGATTTTGTGAACAGAATGAATTCATTCGGATTGATGAAAATCTTTGCGTAATATAATCATTGTCCCAGTTGTGCAAAGGAATGCCTTCCTGCCACATACAGGGGACGTTTACTCAATTTTCTTTAAAACTGTTGGTGCAGCTTCTATTAGGCAAAATAGATTGTGGAAGGTAAGTAGATTTTACAGAACACAATCATCACATCCTGTATGAATATGGGTATTTCAGTATTCCAGTATAGTGTATGGAATACCGTTCTCTCACGTTACATCGGCTGTCATCGGTGCTGCTGTGACAGTTTACAACCAAAAAAAGTTTCACACTACGATGACTCAAACATTCACACTTTTGGTATGAAAACTTGTCGACAAGCTCAGCTGTCTATCTGACTGCATGACTGACTAAAGCTGTCAAAAAGATGAGTCACTCGTAAGACACTGCGTCATGACATCACATTCCCAAGTCTAATACTTACAGCTAAAATATTAATTGTCATGTGAGCAGATGAAGTCCATCATCACATATTCCCAGATCTTTAGCTATGCCCTAGCAAGCTGACAGCCAGTATAGATGATCTGCTCGCCTCCAGTCTGGAGATCCTAATGAGGTGCAGAGAACAAACTTATTAGTATTCTGCAGGATTTGCAGTACCAGTGTCTGCGGACGTGATGAAGCAGCGCGTCTGTCCGCTTCGGGCTGCAGGTCAGACTGGGAGAAGGCTCAGTGTTAAATAGAGTGTTCTTTAAACTGCCTGGAGGTCATATACATCACGTTCCCCACACCTTGCTTTGCTGAAAACTGACTCTCACGATTCTTGCATATTCTCTTCATAATATCACACTGCCACAATGTCTAGTTTACTCTGATTGTATTATATTATGCATTTTTTACGCATATTGCATAGGAGCTTCGCAATTTAACATCAGAGTACGCATTTTGCGTAGGAGCTTCGCACTCAAAAATACGCCAGTATAATTTCTCCCCAATAAAACAGGACATGAGACAATCGACATAAGACTATGAAATGATTTGTGCAGGTGTTTTGAACTCTCTGATATTAACTAGCATCGCCTGGAAGCCCCGCCCACTTCCCTCCATCTCACATTCTCTCGATTGGATTCACAGTAAATGGACAATGTTTTGAATTCATGAATGTGAAATAAAATCTATTTTGACTTCGCTAAATTTAGACAAGTATAAAGTTAATGTCAGTTACTATATTTGTTAGGGATGCCACTGAAATTTTGTCTGAATATGGTCAAAAACGAGCCTAGGCCTACGATGATGTGTGAAATTTAACACTTTACAAATAATGTTAATGGTGATGATAAATAAACAGTGATTAAGTACACCAAGTCTGCATCTTTTTGTCCAAACTACTCATTTACCGTACTTTAAAATAAGAGGCGAACATCATGTTCGAATTTTTAGTCCCTTGCTGCTGCTCTAAAAACCCCACATGGAGGTTGAAATTTAATTAATCGTTCACGCCCTGGAAGGCTGCCAGCTTCTTGAATCCCCTTGTGATGGGCTTGACTCTGTATTTCATTCGGATAATCCTGTTTTAGAATTTTCACGGCAGCCTGTGTGTAATGTGTGATTTATGGTTTCAGAGCACAATCCAAACAATCGTCCACTGTCTTTGCCGACACAACGGCATCTCCAGTGACACTCCTCGCTAATGTCCCTGTGTTTTTCTCCTCCACTGCTTGATGGAGATACGCCCTAATGTAAATTTAATTGTTGACCTGCTTTTTAATAATAACAGACAAAGCATTACCCTGCATTACACAGTAGGCATTACAAAGCATTACACATCTTCTGAGATCATCTGCACTTTGCGATAGAGGACGAGTAACGTCAGTTCCCTGGAAGGCAACACACTGTCTGGGTTTTAGTCTTCTGCCATTGAGGCAGGTGGTAGCAGACCGAGTGGAATGATTTCTTATATCTGCTTTAATGGGCACCGATTCTGGACCGTTCCCTCATTTCGCTCCTGATATGCCATTCTCAGAGCAGAAAGCTCTGGGTCACCACACAGTGACCTATGAAAAATTCTGATTTCCGAGTGTGATTGATTTATTTTCTACCCCTTCTTTTATCGTAACCCAGATATACACCGTCTCCACAGCCCCATAAAGAAGGCGTATAGTTGATAGCAAAGCCAAGACTCTCAATTTATTGGTGAATACGTTCAAGGAGCTCATAGATGTAATAGATTTCATTCCAAGCTTTAACAGTCTGTTGCTATTTCCATCCACCAAAGACAAGGTTTTCAGCATGGATCTCTACCTTGGAAAAATATACAGAAGGATTCGCAGTCTTCAAAATCTCGTCATGGCCTCAGGGTGTCGAGGTTTTCCGAGGGAGCGTTCACTTTCCTTCCTTTTTAAATTTCCCAGCCACTAACAAGGATGTATGTTTTTGCCCTTCGAGTTCATCTTTGTTCAGATGCATTTCAGCTCTTATCTACAGCTGCACTGAACAGAACTGATGTCACCTGCATTTTCACTCTTTTTTTTCTATCTTCATGGCCTTCAAAACTAGAGAGCGCTACTGTAATACGTCTGCTTGGGAATGATGCTTTTCGCAATTTCTCCAGTTTCTATACTGGCATCACAGGTGTCCTGACAGATGGCGAGAGACTTGTGTACTCCACGGCAGCACTGCCATTTTGTCAATACTCTGATTATTTTGCTCCAGTGGTCTATTCAAAATGGCAGTTGAGCAAATATCATCACGACTGTAGGCTTCTGTGGTGCAATCCTTCCATGACAAGTTCGTGATTTGTCATCGGAAATAAGTCAAACATTGATAAGTAGGCTTATAACGACAACGATTTATACCACAATGCGGTTGAAATCTCGAATCTGATTGGTCAGAAGGTGTGCGTTATTTTCGTGTAACAGCACGGCTTGGACAGTAGTTCCAGCTGTAACATAAACGACCGGTTTATATTAACACACTCGTTCTAATACGTTATTGTTTCTATAGTAACAGTTGATTCACAGGGATTTGTACAGCGGATGCTCCACATAATCTCAGAATAATAACTAATGGCTTTTTTTTAAAAAAAAAATGTTTTTAACAAAGAAAAATGTATAGTTTTTTTTCCTAGGAGATATTTGTTTAACATTTATGGAGGTAGTCTTCACTGTCAGCGTGCTGTAACAGTCACAATGCTTTGCAAATAGAGTAGACAAGATAGCGGAGTTTACGCTTTCTGGTTTTCTGGTAAAATGACAAGCTGCTTTTTTCTTTAGAGAGAGAAAAAGAGAGACAGACTGTGAAGGAACGACTGATTATCACAGCTATAACGTAGGTCAGAACAGGAATTAACTTGTTTCATGGATCTTCCACAACGTTAAATCTAACTATAAGCGTTAAAATATGTGGCGTGTTGTTCATTAATACATTAAACATTGTAATTGTTGGCAAATCGCTGTGGTATAAGCGCAATAAAACAGTGCAGTTGGTGCTGTTATATGAAAACAATCCACTTTGGGGTGGTCACGGTAACTCTTTGCGTTGTGGATTATTTTTGTACAACCGCATGGACTGAAGTGTGTTATTCTTTACTTAATCTACCCCTACTAATCATCTCTACACTGTGTTACTCTGCCACGATATCCAGTAACATTTACTCCAATTATTTCCAGATCTGCCAGCATTTACCCATCTTGCATTGCTATTATGCTTTATTACTCCAAAATACTTGTCTTTTTCTCCCCAATAAAAACAGCAGATGAGCTGAGATTAAACTCGCCTACAACAAAGTGTCAGACTGAACACTTTACAAATAATGTTAATGGTGATAGATGTTTATTTTTCCTCCTCAGGAGTCACCACTGTTCTGACCATGACCACGCTAAGCATCAGCGCCAGAAACTCATTACCCAAAGTGGCCTATGCTACAGCTATGGACTGGTTCATGGCCGTGTGTTACGCCTTCGTCTTCTCCGCCCTCATTGAGTTTGCCACCGTCAACTATTTTACCAAGCGCAGCTGGGCCTGGGATGGTCAGAAGGAGAGCCAGGATATGAGGGTAAGCAGGAGTATTATCATTCCCCACTTCCTAACCAGTGGTGCGTCATACAGCCAGAAAAATGCCTGCAATTTACACAGGTTTTACCCCACACTGGCACATTACATTACCATTGTTAGCGCTCTCATGAAGCCTTTGGATACATAATTATGCTCCACAGGATGTGAATTATAACTCTATAAATTTTAGACCAATTTATATTTACAATTATTTTCTGTGTTAAAGATACAAATACTGGTAATATAATATAAATACTGGCGAGGCAAGTTTATTCCTACACAGAGTAATTTAAACCGCTTTTTTCATAGGAGAAAAGATAATAAAATTAATAAGAACATCACTGAATAATAAAATGAATTAAAATAAGATTAAAAAAAGACTAATTAAAAGTGCAATGATGGAAATGAAGTGCAAGTCTTAGAGCTCAATTGTAGGCACAAAAAATGGAAAGGTTTTAATATGGATTTATAAATGGCTACATTACGGGAATACTGAAGATCTTCTGGGAGGTGTTTGTAGCGTAAAAGCTCAATGCTGCTTCACAGTGTTTTGTTTTTGATTCTACAAGCTGAGCTGTACCCTTGGATCTAAGAGACCCGCTTGGTTTATTCTTTAAGCATTTCAGAAACGTATTCTGGGCCTAATCCATTTAGTGATTTATCGACTAATAGCAGCACTTTAAAATCGATTCTGTAACTAACTGGTTGCCAGGAGTAAAGATTTTAGACCTGAAGTAATGATCTCTGTTCTCTTTGTCCTGGTTAAAACTCTTGCACCAGCACTGTGAATGAGTTGTAGCTGTTTTTGGGGGAGTTAAAAGCCTGTTACACAAGTCTACTCTGCTGGAGTTAAAAGCATGGATGAGTTTCTCTCCATCTTGCTGGGACCCTAAAATCTTTTGGCTAAGTTTTTAAAATGATGTAAGGCTGATTTAGTGATAGTTTTGGTATATCTAGTGAAGGTGAGATCTGATTCTGTTAGAACGCCAGTTAGAATGATATCAGATTGAATAAAAGCGGCCCGTGAGCTGATCCCTGAGATATTCCATGTTTCATAAACATCCTATCAGTAACTCCAGCCTTTTGAAACATTTTCGGTTGTCCTAGGTAGTCCTACGCAATTTTCCTGCCTGTCTAGAAGTACTTTATGATCCGCAGTGTCAAATGCAGCACTTAAGAGCTAGGAATACCAGAAGTGTTAATACCTCTATAAGGGCAATGACTGGAATCTGTCAAAATGTCAGTTTAAAGTAAGGTAAGGTAAGTTAAGTTAAGGTAAGGCCACCCTTGATGCTATCATTTTGTTCTATTTTACAGTTTACAGACTTTAAAATGTTTGTCTTGTGAACCAAAATATAAGACTTTACAATGGACAGTTTTTCAGTTTAGCAACTGAAGTGAATTTCAGTAATGAGTTCCCTTTCACAAGTATAGGTAAAGAGTTGTAGCTGTCGCAGTACACACAATACAAATCTCTGGTCTAAGTCAGCGTCCTTGAAAAGAAAAAAAAAACTTGTCAGGATTGTAATTTTTCAGACAGATTGCTCCATCTCAGAAATTCAGTCCCCTCTTCATTCCTTCCCAAATGCCTTTTTGCTCACTCCTGCATATTGCCTCTTTCTGTCCTACTCCTGATAACCACTGAAATATGGGGCACTCACAGCTAATGGCAGGGAAACACTCTAAAGAAAGCTTAGCGAGGAAGCCATATTGTTTTCAGGATGAGGGGTTATTGCTGATATAAATTTCCATTTCATTCTCCTGTAGTCAACTTTGTGTAATCTGTTAAGAAGTATGTTATTTATTCATTAGCTGTTTTTCAGTGACTGTTCATTAGATGGAACAGAAAAGTGGAGCCTCAGGAGAAAAGTGCTGAAAATGGCTGAAAAAAATCTTTACAGCACAAATAGAGAGAAATAATTGTGGCTGGCAGTTGTATACGGAGCTATCTTATGATCTTATACGAGTTTGTGAATGAAAGATGAGAATTTGCACAGCTCCTAATGCTGAGCTCTGCTTTTACGAAGTGTTTGTCCTTTTTTTTTTTTTTTTTTTTGCTAAGTTTTTATTCTTTTTTTTATTGTGCTTTTGAAGCAGATCTTCTATCACCTTATTCATACAAAGCACATCACATTAACATACCAAAATGCAGGCACAGAAAACTTTTATTCCTCGATATTTGTAGGTTTGAAACCTTTTGAACCGTGATGTTTCATTACTAAAGCTCATGATCATTATACAGATAAATAGATAGTATGTAAGAGAGGCAACACTACAAAAAAATGTGATCCACTCTTCTGGGAAGCTTTCCACTAGATGTTGGAGCGTGGCTGTGGGGATTTGTGTTCATTCAGCTACAAGAGCATTAATGAGATCAGGCTCTGATGTTGGGTAAGGAGTCTCCAGTTCCAGTTCATCCCAAAGGTGTTCAGTGGGGTTGAGTAAGTTCAGGGCTCTGTGCAGGACACTCGAGTTCTTCCACTCCAACCTTCACACACCATGTCTTCATGGAGCTCGCTTTGTGCACAGGAGCATTGTCATGCTGGAACAGGTTTCAGCCTCTTAGTTCCAGTGAAGGGAAACTGTAAAGCTGCAGCACACAGAGACGTTCTATACAATTGTGTGCTTCAGACTTTGTGGTAACAGTTTGGAGAAGAACCACATATGAGTGTGATGGTAAAGTATTTATAGGGAAAAATAGAAAGTCCAAAAGCACCTAGATGATTAAGGGGAAGAACTGAATCACTAGGTTCTAATGCATAAAAAATGCTGCTAAACCTGATTTGCTATAGATAGGAGTAAAAAGAGTGGAGATAACAGAATAGAAAGCAGGTGAAGTGGAAAAGAAGAGAGAATGTGTTTGCGCTACAGCTTCCATTACAGATCTTCTGGGTATTGTAGATACGGGAAAATAAACTACAGCAAAAAAGGACGTCTTAAAAAGTGAAAATATCTCGAATATAGTCAAATCTAGCTAGTGTTTCCCAATATATGATTACAATAAACCAAATATAAGATAATTAAACCTATTTCTAAACATTTGTACCAATTTCAGGCTTGACATAGTCTTGTTCTATTGGCAGGTCATTTTTCTAGCAGAAAGAAGTGAAATTATCTACAAATAGAGTAAGAAACTCTAAAGCTTGAAATGAGTGAAATCATCTAAAAACAAGCTGAATAATCTTATATTTGATTTATAATAATCTCATAAAAAGAACTATTAGATACCTTTGCCCATATTTAAGATATTTAAGTTTTTTTCACTTGCTGAGATTTCATCTTGTGCAGTGCATAAAAACAAACCTTTTTTTAACTACCTAGCTATATCATTACATACTCTTTACATCTATGATATTGTTAGCTTAGCATAGCTAACCACTAGCCTAGTTAGATGACAACAATCTGACTAGGAACATTAGCTACATTTGCAATGTAAAAGAAACCACATTGCTCTAAGTCGTAATAATTGATTAGCTACAACATTTCAGACATAGTCTTGTTGCTTTTACAAATGCTATAGTGTTATAACCTGCTGCATACAATGCTATTCTGTTTTATAATAAATACTGTAATGACTTTAGTCTTCTTTCATTTTAATAGCAAAAAGCTATCTCCTGGTTAAATCTTCTCTCGAGTTGAATCTAGCTCTGGTGTCTGTCTGACTTTCTGTTCCAGTAGATCATCTTAAAAATATCTTTCTGGCGAATCAGAACCTTATAAATAAAACTAATAGAACTAAATAAATCCAGGCCAAAAGAAATGCTATTTTGACTAAAGTTTAACTATTGAAGAAGATTTGAGCAAGAAAGGAAATAACATGGGATTACGTAAGTGTTACACCTACAACATATTTTCACCGTGTGTGTGTATGTGTGTGTGTGTGTGTGTGTGTATGAGTTAATTGGTCTGTGTGTGGTTCTGAGACAAAGTGAGGATCAGTGCAGAATTAGCAGTAGGGATGGGAGGCATTTACCTTCATTTGGGATTTGGAGCATGTTTAATTCATGCTGCTTGACAGCCTGTTTATTACACAGTAGTCCATAATGAGTCCAATCCAGTGGTATTACGCAGCATCGCGAGCTCTCGGTATAGCCACTAAGCCCTGTGGAGAGTAACACACACACTGGGTCACACTGGGTTTAAACAGTTCATGTGTCTGTGTAACATCTAGACGATAGCTTGAACCACTTACAGTCGCAGATTATGATTCAGTTACTCATCCTAAAGCAGATTATTTTGTAACTACTATGAATTATTCAGAGTGAGGAAAGTCTCGCCTGTGAATATAGACGCCTTCAGTGTTTGTAAACGAAACAGTAGCCTAGAAACCTGATGCTACTTGTTTATAACCTGACTGGAGAATCTGTCAAGAATTTTATTTAGGAATTGGATTGATGTTAGCTAAAATGTTCTCCACTTATTGCTGTGTTTTAGCTCTAAAAGACAGGGAGTGTTATTCAGCTAAACTAACATTGTCACATGGTGTAGCTCTAAAAGATCCTTATGGCTCGGCGTCCTGTCAGTGAATAAATGATGCTAAGTGGTGGTCTAGCACATACGTATATATTAGAAACTTCCAAGTGTTTATAGAGAGAAATTGAAGGCGTACAAGTCTCTTGATTCTTACAACTTTTACTGTTGTTTGTGGGAACGTTCAAGATGGATGGTTTTGCGACTACAACATTGCGGACGTCGTGGCCCTGAAAGCCATAATCTCAAGTTATCTGAGCAAAGTTCGCTAGCTAAACATGTCCATTATAGGCAACTCCTCAGTAAGAACATGACCTAGATATGTAGCCTTAGCTAGCTAGTTTCCTGCTATAGATTTTAGGCGAGCTACGTGGGTTTGTTGAAGCAATATAACTAACAAGCTAAGCCTGTTCAATTTTTTGTTAGCAAGCCAGATTCAATTAGCTGACATGAATTGGGAGCAACACGGAAAATGGAAAGGTGTCCGATTCGATAGTATGCAGGAAAAAAATAAAATGAAAACTTCAGATTCTGACACCAAGCAGCACAACATTTTATAAAAGAAATTCTGGCTTGCTTTTATAAATCACAATAGTCTCCCGCTTTGTTTTTGACGTCAGAGTCACGCGTCTAGACGGGGTCTATTGAGAGTTTTACCATTAAAAGCTTTAACAAAAAACAGAATGTAATGATTGTAATTTTTGTGCTGATTCACTGACTGAACCGTTTCACCCAAATCATTTCATTGCCATCGAAAGCATTTGAAAGGAAACGCACCCTCTCGGCAAATATGCAGTGTCTGAGCAGCAAACAGTTCACAACAAGAAATTCCTAGCGGCTAACTGTCTCCTGACAAATGTGATTAGGTCACTAATGAACCTCGTTAAATAACTGTTCTGACTAAGACTGGGTTCTGTTTGGGGTTTTTTTTTTTTCTTTAAATTTTTCTGACATTGGGTCAGAGTTGTTATTCAACAAAAACTTTCTTGTTTAAATCACATCATGACTTCTTTTCTGCAGCACTGTATCCTCTGATGGTGTGTTCAGACAGGAAGGAGAGAATTTATATACAGTTGAGGTCAAAAGTTTACATCCCCCTTTCAGAATCTGCAAAATGTTAATTATTTTACCAAAATAAGAGGATCATACAAAATGCATGTTATTGTTTATTTATTGCTGACCTGAATAAGATATTTCACATAAAAGATGTTTACATAAAGTCCACAAGAGAAAATAATAGCTGAATTTATAAAAATGACCCCGTTCAAAAGTTTACATCCCCTTGATTCTTAATACTGTGTTGTTACCTGAATGATCCACAGCTGTGTTCTTTTGTTTACTGATAGTTGTTCATGAGTCGCTTGTTTGTCCTGAACAGTTAAACTGCCTGCTGTTCTTCAGAAAAATCCTTCAGGTCCCACAAATTCTTTGGTTTTCCGGCATTTTTGTGTATTTGAGCCCTTTCCAACAATGACTGTATGATTTTGAGATCCATCTTTTCACACTGAGGACGACTGAGCGACTCGTATGCAACTATTACAGAAGGTTCAAACACTCACTGATGCTCCAGAAGGAAAAAACATGCATTAAGAGCTGGGGGGTGAAAACTTTTGAACAGAGTGGAGATGTGAACATTTTTCTTATTTTGCCTAAATATCGTATTTTTTCATTTAGTACTGTCCTTAGAACTAGGTTACTGGGAAGATACAGAAGATAGTTACATGTTTCCCAGAAGACAAAATAAGTTAAATTTACCCTGATCTTCAAATTCAAAAAGTTTTCTCCATCCTGTGGTAATTTTTTTGTAAATTTTAAGCATCGTGTCAGTAAAGTGGAAATAAACGCAGTCCATCAGAAAGACCTGGAAGCAAAACCTTCTCCTTTTCCAGGCTGCTCTGTTTGGGAAGTTCCCAGTAACCTAGTTCTAAGGATCTGAGTCTAAACAGGTCAGAACATGTGGAACGTTTTATTACTGATCCGTCCTTAATGAAGATATAAGCTGTTATGTACTTCATAGGGTTGGATGATATGATGATATAATATCGATATCATGATAAATTATGTTATAATACACTTTTCTCAGATATATGTTTTTTGTTCTTAATAATTACAAACTATCTGGAAGAGCTGATTTCATGTTATAGTTTTATACTTAATCTTTAAAATTGTAAAAAAAAAAAAAATTCCCATCATTTAAAAAAAGATAAATGATATTCTTACTATAAAATGTATTTTTGTATCCTTTAAATAAATGAACACTTTTTTTAATGCAACACTACTGAGAAATTGTGAGTAAACCGATATATCACAATACAACATCATATCTTTTTCTAACATTTTTTTAATTAACAAACACAAGCTCTGATTGGACACTGATATTGAAAATTCTTAATGGAAAATCTCAAAAATTAGAATTAGTTATTTTTTCTCCATTTCAGCAGACATTAAATAAGAGTATCATCAAACTCAGTTTTTATATTTTTTTATGCAACACTGTTTTGCTTTAGCAGCCCTACATATATTGTGATATGTTTTGTGTCTTCAAGTATCATGATTTGATATTTTTGGAGTAATATCACCCAGCCTTAGTAGGTAACAATGACAGTGCTTCCTTTGTGTTCCTCTCCTCCACAAACATTGGCATCAGACACCAGAAGCTGCATCCTGGCATGGAAACATCTCAGCTTTGTGCTTCTCTCCAAAAACTGTTTTGGAATCATTACAAGCGGTTTTATAAATGAGTTCTCGGCCATTGTTGCGTATTTTGTTGAGGATTTTTGTCCTTTCTTGTGTGGAGCAGAGTGCTGGAAAGATTATTTTGTACCTTGTGTCTTCAGTATAAAGGTCAAATAGCTTCAAATACACACTAAACTCGCTGTTATACATATAAATTAAAGCGCACCTGGATTTTAATACCCTATTTTGTCATAATAAATTGTTGCCACTAGAGCTCTGCTGCATAATAAGTCACAGCTAATGTTATTAGATATTTAGAGTAAATATGCTTTGTGACCGTTAGTTCACCTCAAAAAACTTTGGATGAAGGTTTTCTTTGCCTCTGCAGCTTCCATGCAGTGCTGTTAGGAATTGTGCTGTAGTCCTGTCAAGGCATCATATCTCCTACTGATATGTATTTGTTCCCGGTCGGCCTGTGGTTCACAGAGGCTCTGCTTATTTAGTCGAGTTTTCTGCTGCCTACCTTGTCATCCAGGCAGGCGGTTGTTTTGGTTTTGACACCAGCTTGACATCACCAGCCAAATGTTTTCGTGGCCAGGGGATAGGTTGCTTGACAGGTAAAATCCTTTTCACTCAGAGGCTCAAGGCCAGAAACTATTCTGGCCAACACTTATTTATTTATCATTTATTTATTTATTTATTTATTTAGCTGTGTGTGCCAGTGTGTATCCTAATTCCCTGGTTTGAGCTGCTCATTCTCAGGACCAGTTACTCATTTGATGCACCAGTTCGTACTGTAGCCTTCTCTGACTCTTGTCCAATGAAATGTTGGATAAATGAAGCGGATATATTATAGCATTCACAAATAACGAGCCTGGTGTTTATTATCGCTCACTCGACACGTGTAAACGTTTAAACCACTCACACGTAATGAGTCTCTTTCCTGCGCTTAGGAACTCTTTTGGGTTTTTTAACATATGGATGTTTTGTTATGAGCAGAGATGGCCTGATGGAAAGGAATGAAGATTAATAAAAACCTGTGGCCTCTTGCACTAGCAAAATATAATTTTAATCCTAAACCATACGGTGAGAGGAGTCAGTTTAAAATTAGCGCAGTGTCTAATTTCGGTTGTCATGAGATCATTCAGAGATGGCGAGTTTGAATCCCGATGATGCCACAGCCATCTGAGGCTACGAGTCCAAGAGAGAAAAAATTGTCCGTGCTCTCTAGGTGGGAGGGGCTTACTCTCTCTCTCCCCTGCCAATCACAGCGACACTAGACAATCACGGGAGTCTGTGAGCTCAAGAGGTCGAATAGCACTTTTCTCCGAGTGTGTTACACCACCCAGTGATGCAGCATGAGCAGCAGTTCGAAACAATGCGGTCGGCAGCTTCACGTTTCTCAGAGGAAGCACATGTTAACCTTCAACCTCCCTGGGTTGTTAGCTGTCATGTGATCGGGGAAAAATCCATGTCCATGAAATGATCAAAATTGTAGATCAGAATTGTGTCGCACAGAGTGATGTGTTTCACACATCAGTATCTGGGGATAATGTGTTTTTTCATTGATTTTAATTATATTTTAACCGTAGATAAATGAACCATATCAAGAAGGACTGTGCTTTACAATAAAGTGGTGACTATAACGTCTTGTATTTTTATTTTTAATACTGGTAATGAACAAAAAAATAACAAAGTCATGCAAACTCAATCTGCATTTGAGTACGCTGAATGACAGTATAATTTTATGTTTACGTTAAACTCCTTTAAAAAATATTTTATGGCGTATACTACCTAGCAAATATCTCAAGTTTGCTTTGAAAAGAATCACACAGTAGTTTTAAGTGTGTAAATTATACGTTATAACTTAAGGCTATATTACTATGCCACTCGGTGCAACTGTTAATTTTTCAGTAGTTTGTAAACACGAATGTAATGGCCATTTACGTTCAAACCAGGCAACAATCTTAAGAGCTGATGCAACAGGTGGCTAGCTTTTTTCTTTCTTTCTTTCCTTCTTTCTTTCTTTCTTTCTTTCTTTCTTTCAGAAGGAACCATCTCAGCAAGAAGATATTTCTCAGTAAAGCTTTGGCCAGTGAGTCAGAATGGAGGCATACTGTAAATGCTGTGTTATCAGCCCACAGTCATGACCATATCGAAGTATTTGCCTGACCGGAGTGCCTACGAGGCTTAGCAGTGTTACATATAACAGCAGGAACGCACAATAAATGCACTTAAGCAAAAATGTCAGCAGTGACGAGGTGTCATGAAATTGGACAGGTAATGGATACAAATGCAGGAGTTTATTAAATCAGAATGACGAGGCAGATATAAAAAATCTGAGAGCAGTCAGAGGGTCAGGTGATGCGCAATCCAGGCTACACTCACACAAATCTAAAGGAACTAAAACCGAGGTCATGTCAAGACCAGAACAGACCAATGCAGAGTGATTCATGGCTGAGTAGCAGACAATAAAGCGAATGCCGTGTGAACAATTTGTGGTTTATATTGCCAAGTTCTTGGTGAGTTGATGACGATGATGTGCGAGTAATCAGAAGTGATCAGACCATGAACTTATATGGGTAGATCAAGAGTCTGATGAGTTTGGAGTCTGTCAGTTGACTAGGGATTGTGACTAAGGAAATGTAATCCTATTTTTCAGCAATAGCAATAATAATCTTTCTTTATATAACCATTTTCATTTTGAGTCAACTATAATAAAACACACTATGTATAAAGCTCGAAGAAATTAGATGACAGTGAAGATAAAAGGTGAAAGATAAAAGTACAATAATTAAAAATAACACAAATAATAAAACAATTCCCAATTAGTAAAACATGCTACAGGTGGTGGGGGAAAAATCAAGATTTATCATAGATTTATGATAATCACAGTTTGAACAGGTAGGTTTTTAACCTGAATTTATCAATCAATCAATCAATAAACAAACAAATAAATAAATAAATAAGTGCACCAGACAAAAACTTGTTTAAATTGACACTTAACTTGCCCTTACAATTGATGGTATTCCATTGTCAAGAGAAGAATCATCATTCATGTATACTGGTAGCTGAGAAGGTCAGTCTTCTGAGGTTTTGACAATATATCCTAAAGATCATTTGAATTTCATGTTGAGATTAAATATAGTACAATTTAAAAAATAAACAATTTGTTCTATTTCACCCCTCCTGACCACCAGGGGTCTGCATTTTTCCAAAAAGCCCATTATCCAGCCTACTAGCAGGCCTGTGACTAGTGCCGCTAGCATAGTCGAGGCACTGTTTATAGCTAGTCCCTGAGTTGGTTTCCGTTTGGCACCCTTGGCTCTTCCTCATGGGCATCATTTTGCTCCAAGAAGTTTGCGCTAGTGTCAGCGTTTGTTTTCTTCAGGGTGACCATCATCCTTCCCAGTGCCACGAGTGTGGCGTTCATTTCCAAACACCATATATCCAGGTGATTCAGAAGGAGTGAAATAGAACCGAACAACCACCAGGCTTCCCTGTCTTTCAGAACCAGCGTTAATCCGTATGACGGCAGTATTTCCTGCAAATCCTCCATCATATGTCACTTCATGACCTTGCATTCAGCACACACTCACAAGAAGGTATCCAAGTCATCCTGATGTTCAGAAAACCACAGGCACATAACATTTTGCAGATGAGTCATTTCTGCATATTATTTTTATTATATATATCCAGCGAGTTAAAAAGCAGTGCATATGGAATGTGCTATTAGTGAGATGAATTGTGATTCACTCATCCTGCTATAGGAAATATTGAACTTCATTTTTAAACTGTTGAGCATTTAAAAGCACTTCGCTGCATTTATATAACAGTCTGGTTCTGCTGATTTCTTCTCCCACAGAGACGCGAGTCTGCGTCATTCTCCAAAAAGACCAACAACACGTTTAACATCGTGGGCACTACTTATCCTATGAGCGTGGGAAAAGAACCGGGACTGACCACTATTTCTAAGAGCGCTTCCAGCACGGCCTCAGCCCCAGCCCCAGCTCAGCCCGTCCGAGAGGTGCGGCTCTCCAGAATGGATGGCGAGTACATCTGCGAAGGTGTCAAGAAGTCCTACAACCGAGTCAGCAAAGTGGACAAGATCTCACGCATCATCTTTCCTGTGCTCTTCTTCATCTTCAACCTGGCCTACTGGGCCACTTATGTCAACAGGAAGCCAACCATCAGGAGGTCCAACCCCCATAACTGAACCTGAAATATATCCATAAACAACAATGAAAAAAAAAACCTCCTAGTCAAGTCTGGAGTAGCCATACGATGCTACCACCACATGTGCAATTTTATTTTTCTTATTTGTTTTGATTTGTAGGTTTGCATCGGTTCCACGCCAGGTTTACATGCCATCGTTCGATTGGTATGAAGTGTTTGTAGATTATGTATACTCACTTACAATCTTTATAACGTTGTGTATGGGAGACTTGTGTGGTAAGGTCTGAGTAAGCCTTGTAGTACGTTTCGATGGCAAAATATGAACAGCCGCCTGTTTGACGCCACTCGTTCAGGATGATCTACAAGGCTATATGCTCACCACACGCCGTATATCATTAGATAGAAAACTCCGAGCCATCGTTGGTAGTCAGTCGACTTGCCGATCGTCTGTAGCCTTCAGCAGCCAGCAGCGATGTCCGTATGTCTGTGTATCGTTCATAATGATCAGTGTTTGCTCTTGGAGTCTCAGCTAATTTAGACCAATATCATCTAGAACTGCTTTTTCATCATCCCCATGAGTTGCCTCGGTTATTTGTTTTTGTATTGCTTTAAGAGCCCGTGCAAGCTCAAAGGTAAAGAAACTGTGTGCCTTTTCTCAATCCCTCTCCTGTTGAGATGAATCATTCATCACTCACGGTCATTGTCTCAAGCTTACACTTTTACTCGAACAAAGAAATTTAAAACGAGCTCCCATAGAGTCGTCTTACGCTCCACTGAGAGCGCCTGACATTTTATTGCATTTAAAAGCACGTGTGAATTATATTTACTCCTTTTTTTCCACCATGTTCATCTGCATGAATTGCACCTTGTATTGCTTACAGGCTTTTTCCAGTCTATAGCTGAATGTTTTTTTTGTTTTTTTTTTTTTTAGTCTGCAGTGACAAATCACAAGACTGCTTTACTGCTTTAACACCCAAGTTAAAGTATCGTGACTAAAGTTAAATTTACTGTGCCATGCCATTATCAAGAGCTAAACTGTGAATAGAACCATCAGTAGGCTTCATGTGATTATGTTCGGCGTACAGTTTGTAGATTACAATATTAATTAATGATAATATGTTTAAAAAAGTGCCAAATCATCACAAATATGACTTTTGCATTCTCTACTTTGAAAGAGCCAAGTTTACAATGAATTTTTTTTTTCTAAAGTTGCGTAATGTATGTACTTATGTGACAGCAAGCTATATGAAGCAAAAAAACCCATTAACCTGACCATTTCATGAATCATTGCTATTGATTAATAGTTCCGAGTACATAATATAAATTACCATCCATCATTAAAAAAAAAAAACATGAGAGAATTCAATTAGAGGATGGAACATACTTTTATTTTCTTTTTTTTCTCCACAGATATGTTTGTTCATATACACCTCATGCTGTATTAATAGTAGATTTAATGCATGACAATCTCTTCGATATTCAGTCTGTCACCTCCTGTTACACCGGTTGTCATGATTTAGTATGACGCCCGACGTGTAGCTTCTCCAAATAGCTGTATTTGGAGTCTGTAGATACCTTGTTGTCATGGGGATACTTCATACGTTTGTATTTTGACGCAAATAGTGTAAATCGTAAATAAAACCATATCTGAATATAGGAATATATTTATATAGTGATATAACATTTATTTATGGTATTTATTATACACAATATATAGACATAATATATGACATATATATATATATATATCAGGGGAGCCCAAGAGAGGGGAATTTTCCTGTTCTAATGAACCTTCTGAATCTCTGAGGTTTATTTGAGAAGTCAGTAGTGAACTGTGCTGGACTCTGAGTCTTGGTCAGACCATCTGAGACAGCAGCTGGGCTTCCTTGTTTAATAATATCGGAACAAATGTACAAAATCGGTGATCCGTACAGCAACGTAGTGCCGTGAATTAGACCAGACCTGTATTCCAATCTATACTCAAGGCCAGGTAAAAGTTGTGATAGTTCTATGTATTGTGAATCCGATTTAAATAAGATACTTGGAACCTGTCGTCTGTGTAACAGTTCTCTATAACTTTGCCGTCTAGCATATGCACACTGAGGAAGTACTCTAGATATGTATTTTTATGATGATTATGTTTGTGGTGAAAGGTTTGATGATGAAGGAGTGATTTGCATTTGTGTCCAAGCCATGATTAGATTAACGTTTGTAGACATCCAGTATTAATATGTTACGTTTGTCACTGCCAGTTTCTTACAACACCGTATTAATGCTGCTTATCTTTGCTCGATTAGCATGAGGTAAGCTTTTATTTTGCTGCCTCGTTATGGTTTGTAATAGAGCCTTTTCTTAGTTCTGGTTGAATCTTCTTAGCAGATGTCCCCTACATTACCTAAATTTGCTGGCAAGATTCTTTGCGTGGTAGTCGTGCTGCCTTTGTGTGCACTTTTTTTTTCCGTTTTTACTCTGGAAAAAAAAATGCTCTGTCTGCAAGGTTTCTTGTACATACTATATAAAAGGGCAAAAAATAGTCTTACAGTTTCATGCATGTCTCAGCTGCTTCAACATGCAAACTCTGGTAGATTTCATCCCTTTTTAGACCCTTGGCTAGTTCTTTTTGATATAATAAATGGCCTAAGGGGAAGTCAGCGTTGTCTTTTATTTATACGCTCACCTGTATGAACACCTGTATCCGGGATCATTCGTGCAGTTATCCAATCAGCCAGCCAATCATGTGGCAGCAGCACAATGCATAAAATCATACAGATACAGGGTTCTGTTACTGTTCACATCAAACATCAGAATGTGAAAAAAGTGTGATCTCAGTGACTTTGACTGTGGCGTGGTTGTTGGTGTCAGATGGGCTGGTTCGAGTATTTCAGAAACTCCTCAGAAAAAAGACCAGGTGACATTTTTCCAGTCTTCATTGGTCCAGTTTTGGTGTCCACTGGATCCTCAGATTCCTGTTCTTGGCTGACAGGAGTGGAACCTGATGTGGTCTTGTAGCACATTCACCTCAAAGTTTGGCATTTTGAGATGCGTTTCAGCTCACCGTGGTTGTAAAGAGTGGTTATGTGAGTTCCTGTCAGCTCGAACCAGTCTCTCCATTCTCTCTTCCTTCACCTCTCACATCAACAAGACTTTTCTGCCCCCAGAACTGGATTTTTTGTTTGTTTGTTTGTTTGTTTGTTTGTTTTCCTCTCCATTCTGTGTAAACTCAAGTGTAAAATCCCAGCACATCAGCAGTTTCACTGAGATTCTGATGTTTGATGTGAACATAATCTGAAACCTGATATTATGTCATTGCACTGCTGTAACATGATTGGCTGATCAAATAATGGCATGAATACCGGTGAAGTGAGTGTATACTTATAATTATACCATGGTCTGTCAGAATACTCCGTTCTGATTGGCTGGAAGGTGTGCATTCAAACCAGGTAGTTCCAGTCAGTTTAACCACCGTTCTAAATTAATGCGCTGCCTATAAACACTTGTAACCATAGCAACATACATTTACAGTCGCATATAGTAGTTAAATTCACAGCTTCATTATTAGTAGAGATGCGGCACAATCTATCTCTCTCTATAATAACTATTTATTATAATTCATTCAAATATATGTAATCTTATGGCACTACTTTATCTCTGTGTATGATTTAGAGCGACAGAATTCTAGATCTTGCGACCCGTATATAAAATAGCTAACGAAAATTAACCATTATTTTGATCCTTTCAGTCAAATTTTGTTCTGCAAACATCAGTGACAGCTTTAACTTGTCAGTGCAGGCGAGTGACCGTGGTATAAGCAGGATAGTCCATGGCTAGGTGTGCGTTACACGAATTTAATGCACTCCGCTTCACTTTCGGTCGTTCTTTGCCTCCACGTCGTGCATTAAAATCGTGTAATGCGAACCTAGTCGTGGATTATCCCTTACCTGTATAACTACGCCTATTGGATGGTAAATGTCTGCCAGAGTTTGGTTTGAAAGCTGAATCACTCAATTTTGTTATTATTATTATTATTATTATTATTATTATTATTACGCTTCCTTTAGTGGCATTACACTGTGATTGAGTTTTAAAGGAAGACTGGGCAAGAATTGTCTTCGCAGAATGAAGTGAAGTCTGCACAAAACATGACCGAGTGCTTTTATTGTCATCGTCTTGAGTAAGGACGTTGTCGGATAAACAAAGACTCAGCACACGCTGCCCGTTACTTTCTGTATAAACCAGACTTGTGGTCAAAAGGAAGCAGTCCTTGTCCGGAAAAGAAATTGTTTTGCAGTTTAAAAAAAAAATACTGTGCTAAGAACAAGGGTGACTTGATAAAGCTGCCTTCCTCAAAATAAATTCTAATGTTTACGACTCGCTTCCTCAGCCATACATCATGATTATTGCCAAATTATCAGCCGTGCCAAATGACCTTTTGAGAGAAGCGCAGTGAGAGAACTGATTTGCCCATAGATATTGACTTGTTGAGTGTGTATGTGTGTGTGTGTGTGTGTGTGTGCCTCAATCAAGCAGACTCCATTGAGATGCCATGAGAGCTTAAAATATGTTAGTGACGGAGTTTCCATTTGCCGGTTCCAGAACTGCAGTAATTGTGAGCAGTAAAAGAATTTCTCTTTCTATTTTGCATATTTCTCAGCTCAAAACAATTCTTGTGTCAAAACAGTCTCATCCAGACGCTCTAATGAGCAAAGGCGAGTCAGTTTCAGTTCAAATGAACGAACTTAAACCGTCATCCCTGCATTTATTTTCCTACAAGCGTACTCAGACGACCTTTAAAGAATTGGGAATATCTCAGATCTTCATCCAATGCTATACTCTCCAAGATGAGAGTGAAGCTGAGCCAAACTTTCTCCTTTTTCCCCCCAGATAAACACTCCGTATGTAAGGAATAATCTCCATCATGTCCACATGAATATTTGAAAACGTAGCTTGAGCTTTTTGGTTCCAAATTGCTGTGGAGATGTAGTGCTTTTTGCTAGTGGGAGATGCTTTTGCTATTAATTATAAATCGATAATGCTTTCTGTGGCTCCTGCTGTGTTTTGAGGTTTTTCCCACTGTGCCGAGTGCTCGCGGTGCCTCACTGACCCTCCACCGCCTCCTGTGTTCACACAGCCGAGTGCAGTTAAAAACCTCTCCTCGTACCGGCTCACTTCTCTAGAATCATGATGGATTATACGAGTCACGTACCGTATATAATTCGTGGGATGAAGCGAGTTACTCTTACCACCCTGACGTGAATTATTTTCGCAGAAGAGCTCAGTCCGAAGTGTTTCATTCCTCTTATACGACAGTGATTTGCATTCAGTAACGTATGAAACATCACACTTTTTAACTGTTCAGCTTATTCAATGCTTTTGTATGTGGAACGTCCATGAGATGAATTATTCCTGTTCTCACTTATGTTATAGCAGCTTTAAACAGTCGTTCCCTCACCAGACTCTCATTTTTTCTCTCTCTTGAAGTTAATAAGACAAAAAAACACAGCTACCGAGAAACTGTAAATCGTTAGGTCATTGTTACAAAGCGCTGACACTGGAGACTCCTTCCATAAAAAAAAACCTAAAATGTCCTAACAGAAAGCTTCACCACATCAACGATGAAACGTTTTTCTTTGTTAAACAAAAACATGATTTCGCCCTGTGAATGAGCTGTTACCATAGAAACGATGACGCATTACAGTAGAACGAGTGCTTTAATAAAAAAAATGTCAATTAATCGTTTATGTTACAGCCGGAACAACTGTCGGAGCTGCTGTTATATAAGCCGCACTGCGCATTTACACCGTCTGCTTATTGCTCACTTCCGTAGAAGAATTCCACAAGAGTGAGATTAATGAGATATGTGTTCTGTGACATGGGTAAGTTTTATTGCTCATTTCCATCAGTAAAAAAATACAGAAATACATTCTAATCTGATAGACCACGTTTCAGATGTGTATCTAATCTTGGACCACTAAAGATCTAAAACGATTAGGTTTTTGTGTTCACACAGTTCTGAAAAAAAAGGAAAGAAAACAAAACAATCCAGTCTCCGTCACAGTTAGGATTAGATTCTGCCACAACGACCCTAATGTAAAGATATCTATTGTGGAAAGTTTAGGAGTCCAGTATTATTTAAGAACAGAAAGTTAACACTGTATTTTAACCTGGAAGACAGTAAAACAGTAAACTCTGATTATATCTGTTGTTGAAATTTCCTGTTAAAGGTAAAAAGTCTTTGAATTGCTATTTTAAACGTCCTTCCTGCCGCTGTGTCACTGTGTTTTACAGAAACATGTAAAAGCCAGACGTTAAGGTGTTACAGTCAGAAAAGGCATTGGGGATGTTTTTTGTGGAAATTTTGACTTTGAGGTGTTTTGCTATGTTTTTGAGGTGCTTTTTGTTGTGATCTGTTTGTGAGCGTAATGACAGTATTCTGTTTTAACCCTTCGTGTGTCTGGGTTAGCTGTTCCTTACATTGAATAAAGATACTCAACTTTCAGATACTCATGTGCCTTGTGTCATTTTTTTCAATGCGTTCACATTAATGTCAGAGTATTCTAAAGTGTGTGTGTGTGTGTGTGTGTGTGTGTGTGTGTCTGAACTTGGCCCTCTTGGCCCTGTAAACACCTTCCATGTTACCATCCAACAAATATCATGCATACATTAACATTTATCTTTTGGAAATGGAAAAATTGAACAGAGTTAAAAGATTTATATTTTGGCACGAATAAATTCCAGAACCACTGATTTTTTTTTTAATGAACAGACTAGAAACATCATCTCTATTACAATACTTTTTTCCCAGACTGTTAAATATATTCATAAGAGGCAGGACGCAAGTGTGTATACTCAGTGTGTATACTCAGTGTGTCATTCCAGACAGGGCTCAGGAAAAAAAAACACAGAAAACGTGGAATATCCGTAATCACAAACCAAAGAAAACTCGGAACCTGGGAACCAAGGGTCTGATTTAACAATACGAAATGCATTCGAAGATGTCGCAATGAGAGAAGAAGACACAGGAGGGTAAAAGTAGACAAACTAATCAAGAACTAAACGCAGAACACACGGACACAATCAAGAAACACATACACAAAATACACATTCAGACACAATCATGTGGCATAAAAAAACACGACATTTGCTCATCATGTCAGGAATTTGTGACAATATTAGTCAATCATTATAGACTTATAGACATTATAGATCCAGATTAATTACTGCTAACACGCACGTAGAAGCACCAGGATAAGTACCGCTCATCTTACTTAGCTTCTCTATTCTCAAGCAAAAAAAATATATCGATTTGAACTCAACATTTTGCAGACATTTTTAAAGTTTGTTCTTTTTCAATTCAGTCGATATGGAATGATTTGCGCACTCTCCGATATTAACTGACACCGCCTGGAAGCCCCGCCCACCTTTTCACCTCAAAAGATTAAATATTCAATGTCTAACAATGAAATGTCAAATCTAACAATTTACCAATAATGCTAATGGTGATGATAACCAGAATTTGATCAAATACAGTATTTTTTTAGACATGTTATAACACACAATGAAAATTTCTCTGCCTAATGTCGTCCTTTTGCCTGAGTAGTGAAATTTAGCTTATGATAAAATGGTCATGATTTATTCAGATTAAACGTGAGAACTTTTTGTTTTTGTTTTGTTATGAAATGGCGACAGGTTTGGATGCAGGGCTGAAGATATTGAAAGGCAATCACAACTAAAAGGGTAAGGAAATAATTAAAAATCTGTGAGTCACACAGGGTCAGATGGAGGTTTTCCTTCATTGCTTTGACCTTGGTGGACCTTGGATGGTGTTGCATCCCCAGGTACGTTAGCGGCATTCTCGCAATGACGTCGATTTTATGAAATATAGATTGTTGCAATGTGGTATTCTTTTTGAGTGCTGGTGCAGAGTGGAGGATGGAGGGAGAAGGATTGCTGCAGTCGTATCCATCATTCAGGATGCATCAGCCCCTTCTGAAATCTCTCAGAAATCTCTCCTCCACTTCAAAGAGTCAGTGAGACACGTGAAAGACAAGGCCAGGCAAAGCTCCTGTGAGTCCTTCAATATTTACCAGAACGCTTCCAGCCAGATGTGAGCTGATGAGAGAAAATAAACACAGTGAAGCAGAGCAGCTCTTACTCACTGAACTTTTGATCCTTTCTGGATGGGATTTGTATTAAGGTGTATCTGTATGATGTTTGGGGATGCTCTTAACCAACTTCTCAAAAAAAAAAATCACATTATTAGGCATACCAACAAACTGATTATTCATATCTTTCGACAACACCGAATCATAAAAACACACTTCACACAACCTCATCATACTGCACTTCTAAACGTATTACTTATTCATCAGTCAGTGGCTGTGTTTACATGCATCTTAATAATCTGTCAGTAACCTGAGAGTTTAAAAAATAAAAAAACATTGACCTCAACTGGAAAAGAGAAAACCGATTTCAGTCTGATTGAACGAGCTGAGTTAATGTCCTTCTAAGAAAGATTACGTTCTCTATCAGAATCAGCGTACGCTCTGAGCATGTGTGTTTGAGTCACGAAGCAGTCCTGGTGCAACAAAAGAGCTTATATTACAGATTTTAATTTATTTAAAATAATTTTCAGTATTGGAACATTCTGAGGCAGCATTTAATATTCGCCAGAAATTCAGCGAACATATATGCGGAACTTGGAACTTTGATAAATTTGTTTCCCAAAAATGGTCTTTAATATCAATACAAATAGATGATGAGTAAAGCGGTTAGCTTTCTGTTATAGTGATGGATACGGTGATGTGTGGATTTTGTTATTTTCAACAGCTAGAATGTTCTTGTTCCTGAATCTGAGTCAAGCATGAAATGCTGAGCGGCTTTTCTGAACACGCTGACCGGACTCACGTGCGCCTCGTTTTTATGACCCGGTACATACACTACGCAAGCATGCAAATGTGAATACAAGTGTGTGAGTTGATGCGAGGTTTTTCTTACATAACTTACACATATTCTATCAACCTGAACGAGTCATAAGCAGCAGTGACGTAAAGGTGGCAGCGGAATGGAGATAGCTACTGTTTCTGGAAATGCGTAAGTCCTCCATTTTGATGTGCTGAGGGTAACGTTCGTGTATATAGCAACAAAAATTCTGCGTTGTTGCACGTGTTGGCTTGCGTAGAGTAACAGGCCGGAACTTCGCTCCGTGCTTGCACACAAGTTTGAATAAGTTTGGATCGGATTCGATGTAACGAATATATGAATGAAGATTGTATAAGATAAGATCGAATGTGAAAATCTTTGCATATAAACACAGTTACTTTAACACGGGCTGTGCAGAGTGTTGAGTGTGTGTGTGTGTGTGTGTGTGTGTTCCTCCCTCAGGTGGATTGGAAGACAATAGCAGGTCTACTGACTCCATTTTGCATCCATTTGCTCAGTATGAACAGAAGAAGCATGATATTTTATTATTGTAATGAAGAGAACATTAGCACACACCCACATGTAACTTTGAGGTTTATGTTTGCTTTTAAGACATCAGTGCTACTGAGGCTAATAATAATAAGGCCATGACCTCTAAAAGTCTCTCCTGGATGCAGGTAAAGGTCAAATTATAATGAGATATTACTCTCAGAAGCTGTGTTGTGCATGGTGTCTTACATCAGCGACTGTCAAAGCTTTGACTGAGGACATCTGTAACTCTCAGAAATAAAAAATAAAATTTGTGTTGACTTTTTCTTTTCAGATGAATGCCATTCAAGCAAGGAGTTGTCCAGACCTTCTTTACTCCCTTCAACATTCTCTCTCTCTCTCTCTCTCTCTCTCTCTTTCTCTCAGATTTAATGTGTAAACACTAACTGCTGGCTTACCACAGTAAATATTGATGTTTTATTGGACAGGCGGTCGAAAAGATTGGTGGAAGAGAGGCTCAGAGGCAGAATGAGCTCTCTGCTCTATCTCAGCGCAGAGTCAAAGAACAGAACAGTGACCGCTGTTTCGTTAAATTCACGGCAGCCATGACGAAGTGGAGACAGAGGGAAATCTATAGGCACTGAACTAAAATACTTCCAACTGCGGCTGCTGAGAAAGAGAGAGAGAGAGAGATGTAGAAAGATTAAGAGAGAACAAATACCTAACACAAACATCGCTTACATCCCTTGACACTTGGAGATAACGCTCGACGACACACAACTGCCCACATACGGGCAGATCACACACTCACGTCCACATGTATAAATAGGTTTGTGCACCCACGGAGAGGTGGACTAGATTAAACAGCAAACAAGGAAGGACACATTCAAGGTTTGGGAGCATCAGTGACTCAGATGTAGCAAGATGTGCTCCTACTTCAATGAGAGAACCCTGCATGGAATAACACACACACACACACACACAGAAAAGCTATCTGGTTAGCAGGCTTTCAAAATACTTCAGAATGAAACCTCCAAATTGCATCCTACAGGAATTCAGATGCGCAGTATGTGAGGTCTGTAAGAAATCTCTCCTTCCACTCTGGTTTGGACACAATGCTCTAAATTTATTCAGAAGATATTTGTCAAATCCATATTTAGAAGTGTAGCTTGTCCTGCTTGGTGTTGCTTTAATTATGGTTGTATTTTAACTGGGTTATCCACCGGTGGTGTAAAGAGTACAAACCACACTGAGTAAAACTAGAAGTAGTGATCAAGAAAATGACTCGAATAAGTTGCTTGGTGGAGTAATTACTAACCAAGTGAGCTATTCTGAAGTGAACAGCACCTCCATCATCAGCAATATATAAAGAATGTTGGTAACATTAGCTGGCTAGCTAACTTAGCCAAATGCTGTTGGTGTTTGAGTATCTTGCTAGGTTTGATAGCTACCTAGCTAGTTCATGTCAATTCATATATGTTTCTTGCTTTACCGAAGTCGCCCCTTACACATTATCCTGAGCGTTACCTACAGGCTGCAGCAGCACTTAGAGATATTTACCACAACATGCGATCGCTACTGAACAACAAAATGATATCTTAAATTTACTTTCATACATAAAACACTAAAAGATCTGGCTAGCGCTAGTCTAGCTCACCCAGCTAGCTAACAGCTTACCTGTACATGTTTCCGCAGGTTGGATGTTGAGTCTAAAATGGCGAGATCTCCACGAGTTTTGTCTCGCGTAATATAATTAGCAGATCATTATCACATTGAAGCATTTAAAACTGAAGCTAGCTGATAAATTGGGTCAGGGATCCTCATCTGTCTTCACTGTCTCAGACACTGCTGCTGCTGAATAAATATTTGGTGTCTGAAGTGTAGACTTTCTGCTTTATTTTGATTGGGTCTTAAATTCAAATCATTATAATTTTACCCCACTGTCTTTTAACTGACTGTCAGGCTTCCAGGGTTAAATCCGTTATTATTTTTTAGTGTAAAAACTCCTCATAGTAAAATTAGTATGATTTAATTCTTCCCAAAAAAGTACCATCACAGTGAACCATGCACTTAAGACCTATAATAAGAGTACATATACAGTAGTCTGGTACTTTTCACCCCTGCTAGATCATAGTATAAGTGTAAAAATCAAGAAATTAGAAAAAAGGCTTCCACTTTTATTACCTATGATTGTGTTGTATGTGAGATGCTTATAAACACTGTACAATTCTTTATTAACAATTCCCAGACACTCAGCTCTGTTCTCTGATCATATGGAGAAGACGTGAGTCTGCTTCCAGTCCACTGTTTGTCCACCGTGTGTCTTCTGAACCTCTCCAGATGCCTCGCATTAACACTTTATGTCCTGGCTGTTTGAATCCTGCTCAGAAACCATGATGTCTGCTGACAAAAAGCATCTTAGCGTTGGTTCCCCATTGGCATCACCGCAGATGTTCTTGTCAAAAACATGCTCACTCAACTCACTCTCCTTCCTCTCTTTTTTTTTAATTTTGTAATAAATGAATAGTTCATCACATCACTGCAGTAGGATCCTCAGATAAAACCAAGTAAAACCCAGCTACAGTCAAGACCATGCATCTTCACCAACCACTTGAGAATTAGCTTTTATTTAATTTATTTTTTTTAAATCACTTGACCCATGTGTTTTCTTTTCCAGCTGTACTAACATCCCACTAACAGGGTTTTAGCCTGATGGTATACTTCGTCCCTGAAATGGTGAACTAGAAGGACAAAGACAGTGTTCATTAACATGATACGAATACGAGGTGTGCTATTTGTTTGGTTTTTTCCTCCAGTAGCCTCACAGATCTCCAAAATAAAACCATATTTTCATCCATAGAGACGCCATTCCGTAAAGCCCACGCAGACCACGCGCTGTGTACAGGGCAGCGACTCTCTGTTGGGGGTCTACAAAAAAAATTAATTAATTTTAAAAACATGAACTTGTATGTTCATTGTGCATGTTTTTCAGTGATCTTAAATAAACATTCTCCATCGTTATTAAAAGAAAATACTTGCTAAATGACTCCGTTTTGACTCGCCGTGTCTCGGCTTTGTAGTAAATTCCGATAGGTGGCTATTGTTGTCAACATTTGGGAAAGACGTTGTTGTTTAGATAGAAAGCTTTCCAGAAAGATCCTCAGGGCATCTGGTTGAGAGTGATGATGAACTTGAGTGATGTAGCTGAGGTTGAGGAATGGTACAGACATTCAGGAGTTGAATAAAGTTATGTTCTATAAAATATGATATTTGTTTGTTTGATTTTGTTTTAGCCTTGTTTTTTTTACTCAAGAAATACAGATTCCAATATTTGTAGCGCTTAACAGATAATGGCATTGAAACGGATTTTCTGCAAATGCAAATTGAAAGTACAAAAAGCAGGGAAGAGGTAGCGCTCTTATTAGACTCCAGAGTTACCACATAGACATGGAACGCTGCAGCTCCTCTTCTGTCCTTGACTAGAATGACTCAAGCTGTCATTCGGAAATTACAGCCGCCGTGTGGAGGGATGCACCGACTGTCGGCTCTTGCCAGCTTCCCTGGTGCACTCACCTAGGTCTGACTTTGCAGGAGCAGGCTCCCTGCGTCCCTGAAAAGACACACAGGAGGAGTCCAGCCCTGTAAATTATTAAACGTTCAATGAGACCATTGCCTCCAGTGTCAAGTGAAACATTTGTTCTGTTCTCCCTGAGTTGCATCATCTCACTTCTCCTTCGTTCAGAGGCTGGGTCAAAATATTATCAAATACATCTGCCTTCTTTCCTGCCGTAGATGTATGACAGGGAGGGAAGGAGGCAGCCCTTGTCACGTAATTACCACTTAACCAGAGATCACTACTCATTTTGTCAGCAGAGGAGACGTCCGTGATTACTGCTCCCCATTCCCTGTTTGCAGCCTCCTGAAAAAACACTCCTCCCTCTCAGCACAGGCACAGAGCAGGCTGTCAAGAGTGTTCCTATATCTCTTGGTTTGA
Source organism: Pangasianodon hypophthalmus (assembly GCF_027358585.1). Taxonomy (NCBI): domain Eukaryota; kingdom Metazoa; phylum Chordata; class Actinopteri; order Siluriformes; family Pangasiidae; genus Pangasianodon; species Pangasianodon hypophthalmus. Next base: position 1,081,462 of record NC_069724.1, on the reverse strand, counting down.
TGTCAACTAGTCAGCATGGGAATTAAAATGACAGCAGCATGATTCCACCATTGCCTTTTAATGAACACGAGTAAATGATTGTGTCCTTTGACAACTTTGAATGAAGCCACAGGACAGCAAAGTCACGGCTGACTTTTTAAAAATGTGTCATTTCTGTACACGTTCCGTACAGGCATTGATTTAAACGATAGATGATCAACTCATTTAAACCGAATAGGTTCCCAGATACATACATTTCATGCCTTGTAGAGCTCCATGACTGAATCTATTTTTGGTGTTGCAGGATGACATTAATAACGAGATAGCTTCAAATAAAATGAAGTCGAGATGCTGTCACACTTCACCCATACACACTGCCTGCACTTACACTTTGCCTTTGTTTGCAGAAATCTATTAGACTGAATTCTGATTTAATTATTTGCTATAAAGCAAGAGCTTGGCAGCTTCTGAGTATTTTTAAACTAGATTAATTAGGTGTAAAAACAGCAACCCTGGCAACACTGTCATTAACTGTCCTGTCTGCTGCTCCTCTTTCACTGAAAATGTTCATAAAGAGAGCATGGGGCAGCGTGATTCTTGCCCCAATAGGCCTCTAGTTATTAGCGCTTGTTGCAGTTCCCATTTTTGATCCAGCTGTTTTCGATGCAGCTGGTTTGTTTCACGTCACCATCATCACAGTGTGTGACATGAACACAGAAGATGTAATGGTGATGACAATCCTCTTTCTCCACTCATTAACAAAACATTCATAGAGCAGCGTGATTCCTGCTCCAGTGGACTGCTATTTATTAGCGTGTGTTGCAGTTCCCATTTTTGACCACTAGGTGCAATAATAACTCTATGGAGCTAAATGTCTAGCTCTAGACAAGAGCTAGAACATCTAGAAAGGCAATAAAATCAACAGAACATGGGCTTATATCTGTCAATAACAACAGTTTTTAAATGGTTAAAATATCGCACAAGCCTAATTACCACGTTTTTATGTATGTCTGTGGAAATATGTTCAGCCGTTCACCAGACGGTTTTGTGACAAGGCAAGAAACTTTGAAACATTCGAAACTGGCGGCTACACTGGCTAAAAATGTAAAAGAAACAGTTCCGAAAATCTGTGGTCTCCATTAAGTATTGTGCATCTTTGCCTGAGGCATGTGTCATTAAAAAAGCAGAGCTGCCAGAGTAACCTAGACATCGATTCTCTGGACACAAATCCGGCTCCCTGGGGCTGAGAGAATCACGCCATGATCTAGCAGAAGCCTCTAAGGCTAGCCTCAGGTAACAACCATGCAGTAAGGAGTCTCTCACTCAGGAACAGAACAGCATACGAAACTATGGTTCGCTAAGTCTACAGGCGACTCGTGAGCACAGATTTTGGTGGAGCAGGACGACATTAACAACGACAGAACCTCGAGGCGAGATGCTATCACACATGACATATGCTATAGGCTAATAGTGAATTTCTACACTTTATCTTTCAACACAAATTTTCAACGAGAGAACAGAAATAAAAACTCAAACGTAAATCTCAGTGTTGTTCAACACAACGCTGCCACCTCACTGTTCAATTTGCTTCATTTGAAAAAAAAATTCTCATCAATCTTTTAGACATGCAAATTTTTCAATCGCAGCTTTACTGGATTTTATAAGCAATTGGTGCAACTATGATGGTTTCTGGTTGCTGATAATTGCATGCTAAAGACAGCTTAGCTAGTTACGTAGCTAGCTAGATAACTAGATAAGTGAAGATTAAACTTTAATCACATCTTTCCTAATCAAGAAAAAGATTTAAAACTATAGATTAAAAAAGATGGCAGTGTTCATTTTGATAACTTACTTCAAATGGGTTATTTAAAAGAAAATCCAGCTGTTTTCGATACAGCTGGTTTGTTTCACGTCACCATCATCACAGTGTGTGAAATGAACACAGAAGATGTAATGGTGTTAACGATCCTATTTCTCCACTCGTAAACAAAACATTCATGGAGCAGCGTGATTTCTGCTCCAGTGGACTGCTATTTATTAGCGTGTGTTGCAGTTCCCATTTTTGACCACTAGGTGCAATAAAAACTCTATGGAGCTGAATGGTGCAGTGACGCTGCACCATGATTGCACAACATCTAGAAATGCAAGCAAATCAATGAAACATCGACTTATATATGTCAAATAGCAATATTTTCTTTGCAACTCCTGCCCCTATGGACGAGCCGCAGTGGACTAATTCACACCATTATCACGGTCTCTCCACCATGCTTACTCATGTGCCAAGTCGCTCACTCGACTTCCTCATTTAAATGATCCTCCTACTCACTAAATCAATGGTAATGGATGAGACTCACTCCCACACTTTTTTCCTCATGCATTCTTCATGACTAAGAATTTCTCGGTGTATTTATTTCTCTACATAAATAAAAACTGAGTGCCCTCCTTCAGAGCTCCTCCAAACAAAGTGGTGATTTTTGTCTGTAATGTGTGTTTGCTTGCAGCTCAGGTTTATTTACAACTGTGCATGCTGTGAGACGCCCTGATTGTTTTGACTCGCCTGGGAACTCGCTGTTTGTTATGGAGCTCAGGATTTTGGGACGTAAAATACTGTAGTGGGAGAATGAATTTGCTGAGGTACTTGTTAGCAGCCAGGAGAGAGAGGCATGCCTTTCAAAAGCATCCTCAATAGAGACAGCAGCACTGGGAAATGTCAGAGTGAGTGTAACCTTTCATGCTGCACTTGCACATTCTTCTCCATCATGAAGCAGCGTGTTGCTGAGCCAGCGGGGAGGTGGATGGCACAGATTATCCTGAACAAAAAAGAAAAACCCTGGGGTAGGTGGAAATATGAAAAGATTTGTCTGTCAAGATTTTTTTTTTTTGCACCACATGCTTTAGTATAATTGTATGGTTGCTAATAATAAGAACATCGCTCACTCACTTCTCTTGGCAGGACTATTATCCAGGGAAAGTAGAAGTGACTCTGGCCAAATTAGTTCTGCCTGGCTGAGGAGCCTTTCATGAATTTAGGGCACAAATTACCCAGAGTTAAGTTCCACTCCAAAAAAAGATTAGGGTTAGGTGCATCATGATGAGAGGTGTATTCATTAGGGCTGTACTCGAGACTGACATTGTCAAATCCAACACAAGTCCAAAATCAGGAATACACAAAAATCGAGTCAAGACCGAGGCTTAAGAGTCGAGGCAAGAATGAGTCCAAATGAAAGCAAGACTGATTCAAGATGGAGACTGAAAACCATCAAATCCTTTTCAAGGCCAAGCCTTTAATCATTCATGTATTGTGCCAATGTTTAAACTGTTTTCCAGAAGCAAGAAAGAAAAAGACAAAAGGAACATTATTTTACAAACTCTCAGTGGAGACTGAGACCATATTAAGCAAGACCAATGCTTAGGAGACAAAAGACAAGTCCAAGTTGTCACGGTAGCGCTGATACGGCACTGGACTACATCACCCACAAGCCATTTCACATGATCACTGCACGCACCATGTCACATGACCATGAGCACCTGTATCACGTAGTTGTCCAATGAGCACGGGTATTTAAGTCACGCATTTGCATCTGTATTTGCATACAGAAAACATCTTGAGACCGGACTTGCGTTATTTAAGGTTTCAGAAAAATATAGATAATGATCAGAAACATACAGCTTAGTGTTGTAAACATAATTTCACTATCAGTATCTGTAGCCACCTTCTAATAATATTTATACCTTACTTTCGCTGGACATGATATCAGAATCTGCTGAGACACAGTGCTGCTGCAAGTCAAAATGGTGTCCTTTACTCTCCATTTCATTGTAATGCCTCTACGATTTACTGGGAAGGTTTTCTTTAAATAATGATGGAGAACAATAACTTAAATCAACGAAAAACATGTGCAATGAATGTATAAGTTAATTTCAAGTCAATTCATTTTTTTCTGCAGAACTATATTTTTCAGAAGTATTGTTTTATTTTGGAGCTTAGTAAGGCAGTGTTTAGGTTCCACTAACAGAGAAAACCGAAAAAAAAAAAAAGTGCACCTCTTATTTTTATTATGTTTTGTTGTTTTTTTTTTTTGCTTCATCTTGTGAAATCCCCTGAAACACACGTGTAGTCTCAAGTTTCTGGCAAGCTGTCAAAAAAATAATAATAAACAAAAAGCACGGCTCCTATTTGTGTCTGTATTTGTATTCAGTTACATCCCTCATACAGCTGATCACATGAGGGTATGCTGTAATGACAATGATTTACATCTACATTTAACACCCAAAAAACTCCATAAAAGGCAAAGCTCACAGAGAGCCGAACATCAAACTGGTGACTAAACGACATTGTGGTCTTCCAATAATGCCAGCTCAGCCACTGCAGCGCATCGGCCACCATAAGCACAGACTAACTCTTCCTTCTTTTATAGAGTGAATTTGTATTTGTATTTGGATCGCTTTCTTTCAAGTCACCAATATGAAACAAATTTTTTCATGAAACATGCATGCAGTTACAATAAATAAGCTATTTAAATTTGACAAAGTGTATAAAATCGCAGTAACTCTTAACCAATTTTGCGATTTGAAGCCGATCAGTCAACTCGTGAGTCTCCTTACACATAAATTTACACATTCAAAAATGAACAAAAAAATTCACATTTTTTTAATGAATACCACATTTTGTCTGAAAGTACCTGTGAATAAATAAATTTATTCATATCCAGCTTGATAACTGTGTCCCAGTGTGACTAAAAGCTTCAAACTTAATGACGTGAGAGAAAACAATTAATAATAGAGTCGCACTGCTGAACATGAGCAATAAATAATATCAAAAAGAGCAATAGAAGCTAAAATGTAAAGTATGTATTTATTGTTTTTGTTGTGACTTTTCTATTTAACAGTAGATTCCTTGTTATAAAATGAACATATGCAAGTGCTACAGCAACATTATGGCTGTCTTGGGCAGTGACACTGGTGATTATAATATTGCCATGTTGGTGCAGACTACAACATTATTTACACATTTTCTTTTTTTTTTTAACCTGCCCTTTTTTCATTGGCTGATCCTTATTAGGGTGTGGCCTGGTGGAAGAAGAAAAGGAGGCGGGGTTTGTTTTGGAGGGAAAAAAGAATAATAGATAGTTTTTAAGTGGCTGAATAAAGGCCAAGAAAAGGAGGAAGATTAAAAAAAAGAACTAGACCGCTCCTGCCAAGTAGCTAGCTTTCTCTTTTATCCAGGATGCACACAAAAAGGCTAAAAGACTTCAGAAATTGAACAGCAGATGGAGAAAATCTGTGGATCACTGGATGAACTGAGGTCTACTGGAACCATATCTTAGAAGATTTATGCACTCGTGTTGGAGATCTTCTGATTACAAGGACTGGTGAGCTTGATCCTTTTTGTTCCTGAGTTAGTGGAGAGTGTTTTTGTGAGAAGACTGAAATTCAGAAGTGTGTCTGGACACTTTTTGTAAAGCTTTTTTGACTTACCTCTGACTTTTAATAGAGGAGTTGGAATTCAAAAATAATAAAACTTACAATTTACTGAAGATTTGTAGTTAGGCCAGATTCTGCTTGTTGCTGTTGTCTTGTTGTTTAATGTTTGACCTTTCAGCGATATTAAGAGCAAAATCTATATAGCAATATTAAAATTGGGGTGATTAAATTAAATCTTGCCCTTTAGTTCCTATAGGCTGCTTCAACATACATATTTGAAGTCGTATATAAAATTGAATAAACAAGTTTTTATTCCAACGTTAAATTAAACCTCTTCAGGTTTGGTGCAGTGGGCAGACAAGCGGAAAAAGCTGTAAGGTTTGTGCAAGGTTTATTTGTATGATGCTTAAAAAAACACAGTTGCTTTTTGTGTTTGGATCTCAGCGGCATGCAGCGACAGCCACAGAAGCGTGAACAGACAAATCAAGTGTGTCAGTCTTGAGCTGGAGAGTAGCGGAGGTCTTGTGGTGTGCAGATGTCAGTGGCCCGACACTGTGACGAGAGCCATTACGTTTAATGTGTGACATGCGGGCGCGCCTCCAAGTGCATGGAGTTTCTTAGCAACGATAGCATGGAGGACTTGCCATGAGCATGATAACCAGAAGAGGTTTTGTGATGCTGCTGAGGCAAGCATAGAGATCCACAATATCCTCAAAGTCACATCCAGTCCACTACCTGAATTCTAATTTTTATTGCTGTCTTTCTTTTTTTTCTATCACTTTCCCACCTCTGAAATTGGCATGTCAATCATTTTTCTGTTCTCATTGCTTTCGTGGCGTTGTGCTTGACCAAGACATTTCTGTGCAAAATTTTTGTTTCTATGAAACCTTTCATAAAGTCTCCAGATCCAGATTTTTACTCCATGTAAAAGATTAAAGGGTTGCACAAAGACTTTATGATAAACATATTAAAGAAATATGAACCATGAAAATACAAGGATATGGACATCTCATGAAAAGTCTACAAAACAAGATAAAAGCCCAAGAACTGTCATTAGGCTTTTAATTTGAATTTTAAAAACACCTGAGTTTGTGTTCCTAATGTTCCCTGGGACACTTCCAATGGTTTTGGCAAAATAACAGAACATTCAAGCAGCGTGTGATTCCTTGGATTAAGAATCGTCCTGACTCAGCCCAGATCAGCAAGATATCCTGGAGGTAAACCATTCAGAGCAGAAAATACCATAAGCAGGACTTTGTAGTCAGTGCAGTGCTGAATGGGAAGCCAATGTAGACGATGCAGGTGCAAAACCACTTTACACCAAAAAAGACATCGTTTCCCAGCGGAGAGAGCGGTGCTGCTTTGCCTATAGACACTTGGATTTGGACCTTTTAGTTTTTGTTAGTGTGTGGTTTCTTCTGTCTTCTCCTTTTTTGTTTGATATTTAGAGAAATGCTGCATTTAGAAACATGCTGAATGATCTACACCGATCAGCCATAACATTAAAACCACTGACAGGTGACATGAATAACATTGAATATCTTGGTAAAATGGCACTTGTTAAGGGTTGAGATATATTAGGCACCAAGTGAACTGTCAGTTCTTGAAGTTGTTGTGCTGGAAGCAGGAAAAATGGGCAAGCGTAAGGATCTGAGCGACTTTGTCAAGGGCCACATTGTGATGGCTAGACGACTGGGTCAGAGCATCTCCAAAACAGCAGGTCTTGTGGGGTGTTCCCGGTGTGCAGTGGTTAGTACCTACCAAAAAATGTCCAAGGAAGGACAACCGGTGAACCAGCGACAGGCTCAATGATGCGTGTGGGGAGTGAAGGCCCGTCTGCTCCGATCCCACAGAAGAGCTACTGTAGCACAAACTGCTGAAAAAGTTAAAGCTGGCTCTGATAGAAAGGAGTCAGAACACACAGTGCAGTGCAGCTTGCTGTGTATGGAGCTGCGTAGCTGCAGAGCGGTCAGAGAGCCCATGCTGACCCTGTCCACCACTGAAAGCTCCTACAATGGGCATGTGAGCATCAGAACTGGACCATGGAGCAATGGAAGAAGGTGGCCTGGTCTGATGAATTACGTTTTCTTTTACATCATGTGGACGGCCGGGTGCGTGTGCGTCACTTACCTGGGGAACACATTGCACCAGCATGCACTATGGGAAGAACGCAAGCTGGCGGAGGCAGTGTGATGCTCTGGCTGATCGGAATATGTTTTCAATCACAATTTTGACAAACTATTTATCATTCATGTGCCTACCTTTTGAGGTGAGAAAAGTTAACTGAGTTAACTGAGGCCTCATTAGTAGCAACATTCTCAGATCGGATCTGTCTGTCTTGATGATTCGCCTATGTCACCGCAAATGACCTGTATGTGTTTTTAATGTGAACACACCTGTCCCCTGAAACACCTCACATACACACACTGATTTCTTGGCCAATCGTTTCACCATATTACTCGGTTTCTGTAGGTCCCTTCCAGTTTTGCTTGAACTGATTCCACAAATTTCAAGTAAATTACCAACTTCTCCATCCTTCCACCGAATATAGCGAATCACAGCTGTTGTGCAGTTGCCCTCCATCATTGTTGTTGTTTTTGCCGGAACACCGAAACGGGATAATGACGACGACAGTGATGTGTATGCGTGTTGGGGGAAAAGCAGCTGACCTTTCTCATTCCCATCACCACGTATCCAGGACCAAATACGGAAGTGACTTGGATTTGAGAAAGATCGGCTTTTCGTGTTCACGTGTTCCTGGAAAAAAATGTGATATTTATGTCACTTCAACCTGGTAAAGCAAGCAACACATTCAAATGAAGTTCAAAATCAAGATCACCACCTTAAAAAGTAAGATTATATTCATCTAAGCATTTTAGGTCAGTAACAAAGTCTTCCATTTTAGGTAGCTGTGCTGTTGAATCTGGCAGAACTGATAGATATAAATGTGTATCATTAGTGTAGAAGTAAAGTATTATGTTTGAGAAGAGTTTAATTTCTAAAGGGTGAAAAATTAAAAACATTTTAAGACTATTTTTTAGACTCTGAAAGATCCACTGATGCCAAAAAACTGGTAATGGTTTGTTTATTAAGATCTAAAATAAGCAAGAACTAATCTCTCTAAATCAACTGTACTTTTAAGTAGTTTAATTAAGTAGTGTATTTAATGAATCCTGGGGGAAATGATGGTAATTTTATGTAACACGCTATAAACGAACAGATGAGCAGCATGCTGTGGAGGAAAATCGCTTTGTTTTTGTTGTTCTTATAGACAGAACAATATGAAGTTCTCATAAAGTTCTGAATGAATTGCTTATTTATTCGTAGATGTTGAAAGAAAATATATTCTGAAAGTCAATCATTCTAACAGCAGTAAGTAATAGTAATAAGTGTGACTGATGATGTTAATAAACTACATTTATGATACTGAGTTTGTAGTATTCATGCAAACTCGTAAATACGACTTAAACAGGCTTTCCGTAGGCCTTCTGTGCAAAGCGTGGCAAAACACAGAATGCCCCATATGCTAGCATTACGTTAGCAGCAAACGCTATAGCAATGACAGTATTTTATTCATGGATTACAGTTGAGAGAGCGGTCTCTCAGCATCACCTATAATCAAAAAATCTGAATGAGTTGCTAGCGTGTGTACACATTTCATCACTTTCAGATGAATAATGGAGGGTGAAACTTTTTTATTTCACCTTGGGTTGCAAAAAAATTGCCGAGAATGCACTTGCCTGCCTCCACCTATGATCAATTGCATCTCAAAGCACGGAGTCAAACACTGCAAAATTACCTGTCATGAAAAAGTGTTTTTTGAAAACCAGAGACACCGTTTCAGAGCTTTTAAATATCTTTCGTTAGCATTATCAAGTGTAAAATATTAAGAGCATGTTCCCAGCATATGGAACCAAATATACAGTATGGATGCTGAGGTCTTTTTTTTTTTTTTTTTTTTTTTTTTTTTTTTGCAGGGTAAGACTTCTTTTCTTGACATTTTATCTTTGCTGCTTCATTCAACATAATAAACAAAATAACACACAACATGACATGGAGATAGATATCATCTGTCACACTATTACTGATCTTTTGCTCTCAAATGCCCATATATTTTACAGAGTTTGCTCGCATTATTTTTTTGTGGAGAGAGTTGAAGTAATGGTGGTAGGTGAAATTGCGCACGCTTAGCAAACGTCATGTTGTGTCACCAGCTGCCACCTAATAGACCCTGTCAACAGTGATTGATTCCCCGGCCTTCACCGCCATGGCAGCCTCATTTTTATTCAACTGAATGTGTGTGTCAAAAAGGATTTTCGGAAATTGGTGCAAGAGGTAGTGATTCAACCCAGCTAGCACCAACACACTCACCCCAAATCTGCCTCAGCGGGCTGATAAATAATTTCATAACTTCATATCCAATCTTTTTTTTAACCCATTTAGTCTGTTTTGGTGCTTGTGCAGGATTGATGGTTTCACTGTAAAATGCAGACACAGTCTGTTTTACAGCTAGGCTAGATTTTCATGTTGAAAGACGACATTAATAAAGACATAGCCTCGAACAAAATGAAGTCAAGAAGCTATCACACTTGACTTACGCTATCTAGTGAATTTTTAGAGTAATAGGCAGTTGAGAGTCAATAATATACAGTCATCCAGCGTACAGACTAGCAGCTCATTTTTAGCCGTTTTAGATTTAACTTTGTTCAATTGTGTTGGAGATTAATACCATTAACCAGGGTTGCCAGGTTTCAGCTAATTTAGCCCCAAAAAATTCAGCCATTGGACACATTTTCCTTCTTTTTCTTAGCCTTTGCTTTGGGAAACTTGCTTTTTGGTGCACACTCTAATGTACGGATTATCCACTCCATAATCCCCCTTTCCTTCTCCCAACCTTTACAATATATCTTACAATAGAAATGGTTCTGTACATCATACACACACTGTCTGCACTTACACTGTGCCTCTGTTTGAAGAAATGTATTCGATTTAATTCTTGGCTATAAAAACAGATCTTGGCTGTGGTTTATTTTTTAATTTTTTTTATTGGCGGCTGTGGTTTATTTTTTAATTTTTTTTTTATTGGCAGCTGTGGTTTATTTTTTAATCTAGCTCAATTTGGCATAAAAATGTGACCCAGGCAACCCTTTCATTAACTGTCCTGTCCTCTGCTCCTCTTTCACTGAAAATGTTTTTTTTAATAAAATAAACCAGCATGGGGCAGCGTGATTCCTGCCCCAGTGGGCCTCTATTTATTAGCGCTTGTTGCAGTTCCCATTCTGACCACTAGGTGCAATAATAACTCTTATGGAGCTAAACGGGGCAGTGAGTATGCCACACTATGATCGCGCTACATCTAGAAAGACGAGCAAATCAACAGAACATCGTCTTATATCCTTTCAAACAGCAACTTTTTTTTATGTTGTGTGTGTGTGTGTATATATTTATATTTATATTTATATTTATATTTATATTTATATTTATATTTATATGGTGGAGCTGTACACAACCTGACACTACAGATGAGCCACCGTGGAAAACGGACTATACAACATTTTGTGGATTAGTGAACAGTGACACATGTGACAGATGACAGAAGATAAGAAACTCCTCCTAAGATTACCGTGCTTATTTAACTCCTGAATAATGGGCTGAGGCTGCTGGGAAGTTTTATCTGCACATAGACACCTGGCTCCTTGAATCCTTTGATAAGATGCCGATTACACCTCGTAAACCAGCGATTGTAGAGGTCCAGCAAACCTCAGCTGTATGGGATCCTACTAAATTCCTCCTCTGAGAAATTTGTTTCTTATTCATAAGTGTAAGCCTTATTCATCTTGATACATCCAAACATATTTATTCAAATGCTATTGTTTCTGCTTTTATTATAAGCCCTGTCTACTCAGAGAATATGTATTTCTTTTATTATGTGATGAATATCCAGGAATATAACAGTCACTGGAAGATTAAGAGACAGCTTTTCTTTTACAGCTCACTGTCACCAGGCACATCATGAGGCACTGTGCTTCATATAGTCTCTCCTTCATCTATTTTGTGCTGTTGTTTGTGCAGATGATCTTAACAGAACAGCTGCAGTGCCTCAGGCTGAAGATGCACAGTTGCTCAGAGTTTAGCCAGAGGCGTACAAGAGCTCTTACGTCCAGAATGATGAAACTAACTCCTTTCTGATTGAGCTCCTATCTTATTTTTGGTCTAAGATATAGAAAATGATGAATCTGTCATTGTTCAGTGTAGGTGTCACTTCTTCAGGAGGCAATACTTGGTTAAAATAAAATAATTGAAAATTACTTCTTACTTATTTACATACTCGCTCACTAATTTTGCACCAGATGTGGGAAAAAAAAACGCTTCATCCATTCTCTCTTCAACGTCCAGCAATGTGGCCTTTTACCCTGAATGCCCAGTGAACACACGGAAGCATTTTATTCGCTCAGGTTATATTTATGCCATCACACGTTTGGCATGATTCCTAATTAGAAACACTATAACAGAAAATGCTGTATTTATGCTGTAGACTTGGATTAGGTTAGGGGGCATTTAGCTCTCGGTAATGATGTATCAGGCACGTCCCACTGGATAAAGACCCTGGGGCGGACCCTCTGGAGAGGTCATGACACACATTTGGCTTTAGAACGTCTGGGGATCCCCCAGGAGGAGCTGGAGACTGTGACCAGGGATAGAGAAGTCTAGACTGACCTCCTCCATCTGTTGCCACTGCAACCCCTACCAGGAAAAGCAGAAAGAAAATTAATTCATTACTGTAATGCTGTAAAATCTGTTAATAAAAACTCAAGTGAAATAGATGGAGAACTCAAAAGAACTGGAGCAGTCGATGCTTCTATAAGAGAGGTTCGCATGATGGAGAACATAAAGCAGACAAAGAGAATAGAGGAAAACCAAGTTGGGGACAAAATACGACCATAACAACTGATTGCATGGTTCACGCTATACCACAAATAATCGTATTACAAGCCATGTTGCTCATGGAGTTAGTGTCTGACTCGGATGGAAGGTGCAGATGGATTCTCACAGCGACCTCAAGAATGCTGCACTGAATGTGTGACAATTCCAAAGTCAAAGCAACTCAACTGGTTCCTCATAATTCGGAGGAGCAGTGACTCTACTCCGAGGCTCTCTGGGATCACTGAGCTACTCACTCTGCTTTGTGTGACCTGTACTTGCGACCTTATTCTTTCTTTCACTACCCATAGCTTTTGACCATAGGTGAGGCTAAAGACATTGATTAAGAGAGACCTTTGTTTGAAAATAGAGCCTTTACTCCGCAACCCTTTTTTTCAGTTTCACTGAAATTGGCACCAGGGCTAAACTGCAGCTGAAAGCCAAGACCAGAGGGCTGTAGAGTCCATGACCTTGGCATGTCCATAAGCACGGAAAACTCCTCCTTAATTTCATGGTTTATTCTCAAGGGAAAGGTAGCACTTTGTTTGACTTGACTAACCACACACACTGAGGAACCAGTCCATAATGTGAGAACAGATATGAACTGCAAGGAAAAACTGCAATATGACACATTTCACTTGGGTTCTGAATCACAGGATAGTGAAATTTGCAACTACATCATTCCGAGTTCTCCCCACTTCCCACTGCAGAGCCCTGTGTGGTGATTTACGCAAGTGCAAGCGAGAAAGAAAGTTCAGAGAGGGTGTTGAAGGTAGCATAAAAGAAGTGAAGTATCTGTAAGTCAGGATGATTTATTCACCACACCATCCATTAGCATAGTAATACTTTAGTCTAACGTCTAACAGCTCCTCTACAAAATGAGATTCTGATTCAGGTGATTACTTTTCCTGGAGTTTACAAATACTACCACTACTGATGTAAAATGATGTCATGTATAAGACCACGAGCGTTCTGCAACGGGGGCTGTTTTGCTTACGCTAGTTAGCATTCATATTTCTTTTGAGAAACAGAGATTAAGCAAGGGATTTTCCGCTCTAGGGAATCTCAGTTTGACAAGATTTAATAAGCCTTTATTTATATTGGCTTGTGTCTGTTACACCTGGGGTTCTCAAACGGGTTCTTTTTGCAGCCAGGGACCCCTTTAACTGTGAAATAAATATCACAGACCCATCATTCCAGATTGTTTATGCACATAATCGAGCTATTTGAAAATTAGGCTCATTATTTAAATCTGTATAATAATATTCTGGCTGTGTATTGGAAGAGTAGAGTTTCCACCAACAGAACACAATATATTCAAGTTGACTTTATTTATAGGCCAACTATTTTATTTTCAGTGACTAGTCAAACAGGCTAATAACTGTAAGAACTCTAAATAAATAATAAATTTAATAGCTTTGCTAATGGTAGGTTGTGATTTTCACAGCTGTAACAAAAATCACAGCCCCACTGGCTATTCTTTGAGAGCCACTTATAATACAATGTGTCACAAATTCAGATTGCTAGGAATTCATACAAGCCAATTATTTCTGCATGAAAAATTACAGTACTTTATGAGTTTTAAGAAATCATTACAATTACGAAGCCTTATATGAGATCAAGTACCATCTGTTTATGTTGGCACAACTATATCTCCGCTAGAAGTAACCGAATATGTGCACATTACTTTTTTTTTCTTGTCTGGGTGAGACTAGAGGTGTGTCTCAGACAGGGATCCTGTGGAGAGACACAAGAAGGAAGGTCAAGAGAGCAGGAGCTTGACGTTCACGGGACAAAGAAAGAGCCATTAACATGAAAATGATTTGCTCCGTGATGCATTTACAGCGTTCATTCATTCATCCTTAGTAACTGCCTGGTCAGGTTCGCTCTGGTTTAAATTAGCTACTTTTTGTTTGTTAATATTTTGGGAAATAGAGCAGACTAAATTTGTTAGAAAATGTCACAGACAGATACAAATAAAATTATAGAATTTTTTAGCCTGATAGTATTCTCAGTCCGTGAACCAGAGTCAGGATGTATTTATTGATAGAGACTTCAAAGCACTTCTGTAAGTCGCTCTGGATAAGGGCGTCTGCCAAATACTGTAAATGTAAGTGTAAAAGAAAGTCAAGGTTTTCGGTTAGCTGTAGGCTTAGTACTTAATTCCAGAAGAAGTAGAACTCGATGCCAATCATGTGGATAAGGAAGTCGTTTCCACCAACAAGACTAGTCCTACTTTTTACTAATTTGATTGCCTCAAATACCATTAAAATATACTTCAAACATGGAGGAAGCTATTGAGGAAAAAATATTTCAGACATTTGACCTTGCTGTGAGCTTGACGATGTTTGGATCAATTCAAAATCTAATCAGTTCATCTGCTTGTTACAATGATCATTCCATATAAATCCTACAAACATTCAACCGCTTGCTCTTGACAGACACACGGACAACCTGAAAACACCTGCAAAACAACATCCTCTGGTGTAGGCCACACCCACTTTGAATTCAAATCTGAATTCAGATACACTGCACAGATACAGACAGTGGCATTGCATTGCATACTTTATCTACATAGAAGTAAACATGTACACGTCAGGTTTGTGAAAAACCTGATGATAAAACAAGCTGAAGCACTCCACTTCTTCACATGAGAAACGGTGGTTTCGTGTGCCAAACATGTCCGTGTATACCAAATGTTCCCACCCCCATGTAGAAAGAAATTATCCATTAAATGACAATATGGTTTCAGTAGACTTTCAGTACGATTACAGCTTGTGTCCAATTGTTAACCTCAGAGAGAGTAAAACTACATATATTTAAAACAATTTTGTTCTTTATGGTAAATTTCACTCAAGCTGTTTCAAACAAATTCTCCTGATTGAGCGAAACATGCTGCTTTCTGTCCGGTCACTGGCACTCGACAGCACACTGGAAGCCCAGAGTGTGATTATTTGCTTCACTGCTGTTGCTGTACTGTCTCACAAGCTGCTTTATGTGCCTTTCTCTCTCTGTAGCCAGCTCAGCTAGTCGAAAGAAAATACCCAGGAGGAGAGAATAAGCAAAAAAATCAATGCTGAAACTGTTGCCGTTCAAGCCCAGACGCCCAGGTCCTCCCATTCTGATGAATCTTTCTTTTCCACTAGCTTTGTCGCTTTGAGAAAAGAATGTAAGCAGCAAGACTGGGAAATAATTGCAAAAAAACTTCGCATCACTCCCACTGGTATGTTCGGGACAGCGGCTCTGCCTCAGTCATGACTTTTGACTTTATTTTTACTTGCTGGCACACGCTGAGAAAATAAGCAACACACTACTATAAGCTGACACGAGAGTTTCTAACTTTATAAACATGTTCTTGCATTAGCACAACCATTTTCATGCTCTTTGTCGTTCAGTTTCCCAGCAGGATTTCTTAAGGACATAATAAACTGCTGTTATTGAGGGAATACAGTACAGTAACTTGATGTGAATGAAACTTTTTTGCTTCTGCTAGTTCTATAAATTCACTGAATCATTGTAGAAAAATGATGAGATTTTTGAAGAGTCCAAAATGCATGCTACGACTCTAAATAGGAAGCTACTTCGCTGCATGACGTATTTACACAGCTGGCAGTATTTTACATATTATTATTTAATACACCAGAATGTGATTTGGGATGCTAATCACACTCCCTGGTTAGCATGAGCAATAACATAAACTCAACGTAATGACTGAAAAGAGCTTGGAGAAATGAGCTGTTCCCACTGCAAAGCTGTAAATAAATACATTCATCTGTTCCTCCAAGAACAGAACTCTCCATAACCTCTGGGTAAAGTTCGTTTTCAGCTGATTTCTAACCGCTGTCCCAAATGTATACTCTGCAGGACATCACCTTTCTCTCTGGACAGCTCTGAGAAAACAGATCAGAACGACTGCAAGCCTTTGATTTACCTTGTGGTTTCATGCTATTTTAAAATGCGTCAATATGCACTAACCAGCCACTTTAATTATTCATGCAATTAACCAATCAGCCAATCAAATGGTGGCAGTTTTTTATGCAATGTATAATATCATGCAGATACAGGTCAAGAGCTTCAGTTAATGTTCACATCAAACATCAGAATGAAAAATCTCAGTGATCTCAGTATTTCAGAAACTGCTGATCTCCTGTGATTTTTCAGGCACAACAGTCTCAACACAGAATGGTGTGAAAAACAAAACAAACAAAAAAAAAAATCTAGTTCTGCAGGTTGAAATGCCTTTTTGATGAGAGAGGATCAGGAGAATGACCAGACTGATTCAAGCTGACAGGAAGGCTACAGTAACTCAACCACTCTTTACAGCCGTGGTGAGCAGAAAAGCATCTCGACACGTAAAACCTTCAGGCAGATGGGCTACAACAGCAGAAGACCACGTCTGGTTGCACTCCTGTCAGCCAAGAACAGGAGCTACAGTCGGCACCGGAACTAGACAAATGAAGATTGGAAAAATATCTCCTTGAACTGTCCAGGTTTGGCGAGTGTACAGTATGTCTGGAAATGTAACAGAACATTTGTCCATTCAAACTTCTGGCCAAAATCATGTCATTTTAGAGAGCTCCTCTGTCACATTACAGTGAAAAGGAACAAATCTTCCATCTGCGCTGCACACACAGCCAACAAAAGGGAGGGATAAGTGGCAATTCAGAAACACCTTCCATTCAGAAATCTTGTCATTTCACATCTAAGCCTTCTCTCCAGTCGGTCATAAAGAAAGGTAGAAGAACCTCCTCAAACATTCAGTGTCTAATTTCACAGTGCCTTTCAGAAGACAGCCTGATCTGTGGAATGTGGAGGGGAAAAAGAGCATTGTTATGTGAAGCAGGTGATTACCCTATCCACTGGTTTTCTGTCCAGAGGTGAATAGCTGAAGGGGGAGCTATTGTACGCCTCCGCTGCATTTCAAAGCCAAAAGAGAAGGTGGCACCTGATGGTTCCATTGCTAGGGATAATTTATCTCCTCCGTGATGCTAATGCTGCCAGATCTCTCTGTGTATAGCCCCCAATTTTCTATCCTGCCATTTAGAGAAATTTCTCTTCTCTCCTGATAATTACATGCATCCCTGCTTCACTAGACAAATGTTTCCTTTGAACTCTTTCATGCATAATGTCCACGCTTACAGATGGTCAAATTAAGACCTTTTTTTTCTTTTCTTTTTTAAAGTTGTAAATTACCTCTAAATCACTTATTGTAATGTAACATATTCAATTTCTCTGGTCAGTTTTTACAAACTTTCTACACAAAATTGAAAATTTAAATAAAAAAATATATATTTGTGCCAGACTCCCATGAACACCTTAGCTTTTTTATAAAAGGTTTTTTCATGCTTTCATGTCGTTCATGTCTATCAAGAATATTGCTATCTATATTTTGTTCAAAACTGATATTATAGAAATTCTGGTCATCAGCACTGAATAGTTTATACCTGAATTTTTAACAGTGTTTCTTTACAAACACATTATTATTTTTGTTTGATTCTTTATCCTACACATGGACAATGTATTTAGTTTTTAATATAAGTGATGTAGAAAAAGTTCAACTTCACATGACATGCAGTTTTAAGTCATAAAAAAGCTGGATATGTATTTTAAATAATTTCTGTATGCAGGAGTTCTGATGTAAGGAAGGAAAGAAGGTTTAGCTTGTGCATGACAAGGCTGTGATGGAAATATTGTGAACTGAAATTTTTGTGCATTTAATAAAGCTAGTGACAATTTACTTTATATTCAGTAAGCTCTTTGTTTCTGGATCTTCACATACTGTAATAACCATGAAGATCATATCTGGTTGTGTCTCCAAAGCCAGAGATAAGTGGTTTACAGCAAGGAGCCTGATGCTGATTAATAGGAGTGTAAGTGTTTTTGCTGTTAGGAGTATTGTTATGGGAAATGGAAACACCAGAACTTGCCAAATCAAATATTAGACAGGTTTCCTCATGCACCTTTATGAATAGTGATCTAGCAATAATAGAACACCGATAATATAACAATAATATCATAGCACTGACCAGCAGCAGCGGCTCGTGATCATAGATTTTAATGAGATAAGTTGACAATAATAACAACAAATGAGAAGGAACCTGATTCAAAAGGAAACCAATCTTATTGTTTAATACAGTTTTAGTGTAACATGCGATTAGAAGCAGGATGCGAGTGTGTACACTCAGCCGTCTCAATACTGGGGGCTTTCCAAAAATCAGGGTCCCCATATGATCCAGAGGTCAATACACAAGTAGGCAATATCAAAATGTAAAATCTGTAATCATAAGTGAAAGTTAGGAATGAGTCAGAATAAACACAGAAATGAAATAAGGAACAAGGAACGAGGTTCTGCCATGAGATGGAGATACAAGAGGGTATAAAAACACAGGATCTAAAAAGAGGACAAGTAAACACCATTGGGAAATTAACCCATGTTAAGACAGGAGAAAGGCAAAACAGAAATGTCACAATAAAAGCACGAGCAGTGCAAGTCATGCTGGGAAAAGCACCGTGGTGCTGAGGAGATTCGTGACATTATGTAACTGCTTAGAAAGCTTAAAGCTAGAAACAGCCTTGGTATAGAAAAAGATTACAGAATGTTTGTCCTGAGTATATTATGAACTGCAGTCCAGATGTTGTATAGTTTTATATAAAATAATTAACATTTATAATACTGGGAAGGAAAATATTAAATATTGTTCATTGCATTAAATTTAATCTTGAAACAATTTCGCTTGACATTGAGAGAGAAGATTTGGGCTTGGGTCGTGAATTTATTTCTCCTAATTTTAAAACTAGCATGTGAAGACCATGAAGCCGATCACTTTGTGCGTGTGTGTATTTATACGTAAACATTTTAGAGATTTGTTTGTGATGGTTTCTCGCACATGGCAGAAGAAACCTTGTTCCAGAGTTTAAACTGAATCCTGAGTTGTAGTCTGAGGCTCTCAGAAAGTTGCGAGCCTAATCTGATATTAATGCAACACTGATCTCTTACTTCTTCTGTCCATCATTGTTGTTGAATTGCAATTCTTATAAATAGAGAATGTTTTGTTTTGTTTTGTTTTTTTGAATATGGGGAAAAATCATGAAATGTTCTTTGTGCTGGAATAGAGCTATTACACAGCGGTGAATAAATAAAGCTTTCAGTCCGCTTTGTATCAAAGTAGAATTCATTTGCTTTAAAATATACCATTTATAGCATAAATGCCTCATTGAGCGTTTTACATCCACTTCCATCTTAAAGAGGATCGTCCATTATGTTTGTCCTCCCTAAACGTGATACGTATATCGTCTCTGTAGTTATTGGTAGTAGGAAAAGAGGATTTAGCTGAACACCTGCTGCAGTCTAAAAGCTTTTACGTCTTCAAGATGCCTCCCGTAAAATCCTGGTTTTTAACAAGCATGTGCATAAATCACTCCAAGCAGACGTCCGTGTCAGCTGACATCTGTTCAAGGAGGAGGAGTAGAAAAGAGAGAGATGTCCTAGAAGACGGATTGCAATCCAATGCTTCTTGGTTTCGGTCTCATCTGTCAATGCAGGACAAATAATTAAACATATGAGGAACGAAGCCCAAACCAACTGTTCAGTCAAAGTTTGTTTGTTGACGAACAAGAAAATAACAACTGAAAGTCTAGCTGGTCCTCAGGCTGCATGTAGCTATGAGGACAAGGAGGTCCAGACCTTGGTGTGTGTGTATGTGTGTGTGTGTGTGTGTGTGTGTGTGTGTGTGTGTTTGCAGGGTTTTACAGTAACCACTAGGCGCTTGGGGGGAAAAAGCTGCTGCTTGTCTTTTTTTAATTAAATTGTAGACACTAGAGCAGTTTACATGCACACTCTCATTAATTTCTGTACACAACATCTTTTTTCCTAGAATTCATTCGTTTTGCATAAGTTTGCATAAGTTTATTCAACATCATCATCACAATAATAATGTTTTAAATCTGCAAGGAAAAAAAGAAAAATAAAGAAAATGCCCTGTAATAGTAATAGTTATATTTTTGACACTGATAAAAAGCTCAATTTTAATAAGTAGATAAAATAAATAGTATAAGAGGCTGTACAAATATACCATGTGTTCTTTTAATGATGTCAATTCACTGTCATTTTTAAAGACACATGAAAGCAAAGTTCTGGAGAAAAAAAAAAAAAAGCTCTACGATATTGCAAGGCTGAAATGACCAGGTAACTTTCTTACAGGTAAACCAAAATATTCAACTTTAAAAAAAAAAAACTTACTGGTGTCAGGGCTGTTTATGGACGAAAGGAAGGAGAACCTCACAGGCATAAAGAGATCAGCGTGTCTTAGCCACATTATACACTAAACTCATGTGAGACAGGTGATAAATTTGGGGAGGTTTTTTGTGGCTGTTATGCCGTGAGAGGCATTTTGAATCCCGTTCAAGAGAAGCATCAATACTGCAAATCAATACAGAGTCATTCTGACTGATCACCTTTATCCTCTGAGGAAACGTTTCTATCTTTATGGGAGTGGTCTCTTCCAGGATGACTCCACCCCCATCCACAGAGCTCAAGGGCTTCCTGAATGGTTTAATAGATATAAAAATAAATGCTTTGGCCTTCACAGGCACCAGACCTCAGCCCTGTGGGACAATTTGGATCGGTGTGTTAGACAGCGCTCTTCACCACGAGTGTCTTAACATCGATTGAGGGAAATATTTTGTCAGAATGGGTCTCCAGTACAGTTCCAGCTCCGTTTATTAAGTTCTGTGTAGCATCAGAGGTGGGATGGGGTCCTGTTTTAATAATAATGTTATTAAAAATAAATAAATAAATAAAACTAACATACTGTGCATAATTACATTTATACTGTATATTAATCTTTCCCATGTGTTTAAATAAGTCTTACTGGTGGATGAAGTTCACTGGGGGGAAAAAACCTGGAAAAACAGGAGGAAGTGGGAAAAAGTAATAAAACCAAGGAAGTGCTAGTTGATCTAATTTGGATAAAATGTAATAAAGCTTAGCTAAATCCGCATTGTACATTTTGAGCAGAACTGAATGAGTACAGTTTGTACAAGGAAAAAAAATTCTGTTAAGCGAAGACATGCAAATGCTGGAAGCAACCACGGATGGAGGAAAGGTCAAAAAATGTCAATTAAATACAGCAAACTGAGGCGAAGAAAATAAACATAATTTATGCGCAAACTAACGGAAGCTCTCTTGCCCTTCACGCATAATTAGTGTTGAAGTCTTGCAAAATGCTTATTCTCTTAATCTGATGTGTACATTTTTTACATCCCTGTGCATTTTTAGAAAACTGAAGTAAAAGTATTATTATTATTTTTTTTTTTTAAATACCGTGACAGTGAATCATGTACTCAAGTACTGTAACGAGAGTATATGTAGTTTATTCTTTATTAAACTACTGTCTAGCTGAACTGCTAATGATAGCGATAACAATGGAGCTGAAAAATGGCAAAAAAAAGTGTAATTCTTTTTTTTAATTTTTTTTTTTTTTTTTAAACTTTAAACGACTATGTTTGGTATCAGGTGAATCACGGGACGCTGGATGACCGGGACGGAATAACACACCTCACGGTACCAAAGCAGGTCTGTCTGTGAGTAGAAACAAATGAAGCTCCATCCTTTCTCCAGATCTGACAATGTTCCAGTTAACGATGTTCATGAATCACGTCCTCTTCTTAATGACACACCACAAGTTGCACAAACGGAGGTTTGCAATCATGTCTGTTTCGATATACTTGAATGGATGTTTGTCTTGAGAGTGGCGTGTCGTCTTTCCCATAGGAAACATTCTAATGGTGATCATTAATTATTTCTACTCGCTCAGAGGACACAGTCTTTGATTGCTTTTCATTTCATAACTAATAAGAAGGCGTCATCGAGTAACAGTACATGATGATTTACTGTCCATGTAAAGAGAATTGTTTGGTACAAAGTAATCAAACTGTACCAGGAGTGCACCTAGGGTTTATACAAACCAATTTTTTGTGGATGTGAACACCTTAATGTAAGCAGCAGAAGGCAGGAACGAGAATTCATCAATATGTCAGACCATTTATCAGATACAGACACGTAGAAAACTGTGTTATTTATCTAAGTCTGCATGTATGGCAGATCATACTCGCTCGCACTCATGAGGAAAAAACAAACAGGACTTTTGAAGCATCCTTTTGCAAGAGATAGACCTGTGAAATGCTCATAGTGTATTGTTTACTGTGGTGGCTTATGAACATAGATTCTGGTGTTGTGGAATGACATTAATAACAAAATGAAGTCATGCTATAGGCTACTATATAGTAAAGTAATCCTGGAATAAGCAAATTGAGAATCCACAACGTACAGTCATGCGGTGTACAGTCTAGCAGCTCGTTTTGAGTGGTTTTAGATGAATCTTTGTTCAGCTGTGTTCCATAGAGCAGGTGTGTTTCCTGAAGAGCTGAAGAGCTAATCTCATTAACCAGGGTTGCCAGGTTTCAGCTAAATTTCCCAAAAGACCTGCAAATAGCCTCAAAAAATGGTTTTGGAAAAGTGAGATCTTTTTCTCAGCCTTTGCTTGGGGAAACAAGGTCACCTTCTCTGATGTACATGCATCTTTACAATAAATCTTTACAATAGAAATGGTTCTGTACATCATAGACACGCTGTCTGCACTTACACTGTGCCTCTGTTTTTGGAGATTTATTAGATTTAATTCTGATTATTTTTCTATAAAAGAAGATCATGGTGGCCTCAGAGTATTTTTAAACTAGCCCAGTTTGGCAGAAAAAATGCAGCTGGTTTGTTTCCCTGTCCTGTTCGCTCCACCTTCTTCACTGAAAGCGTTTATAGAGCGAGAATGGGGCAGCCTGATTCCTGCCCCAGTGGACCCCTATTTTTATTAACAACTGTTGCAGTTCTCATGTTTGACCACTAGGTGCAATAATAACTCTATGGGGCTAAATGAGGCAGTGAGCACGCTGCGCCATGATCGCGCAACACAGAGAAAGGCGAGCAAATCAACGGAGTATCAGCTTATATCTGTCAAACAGTGACATTTTTAAAAAAATCGTTAGTCACTACGAAGAGGTCATTAGTATTTCAACAGAATTTGAACTGTATGGAGTTGTAAAAGAGGACTTTATTAAGATTAACATTTGTTGAACGGCTGATGTATGTGGCGGGACACCACCGTGCAGCTGTTATATTTATTTGAATGAACAGTAGTCCTTTCATTTCAGGAAATTGCACAGTTGGATCCTGAGTTATTTCTTATTCAGCTGTATTGTTACACCATAAGTTCACTTCCTACAAATAGTGTGTAAAGTGTGGCATTTGTATCCGCCGCTGCTTTCACACAACATGAGGCCCAAAGTGTCAATGCCAGTAAAGCAGTCCATCACGTGGCTGACAAATCACTCCGAGTAAATCGATTAGAACCGCAGCCAAAACTTCAGCTGTGCCAAAATAAATGGTTTAATACATTCTAAGCAAGAACGCACTGGTGAGCTTAGCGATAGCAAACAAACCTGTCAGCAGTGGACGAGTGAAGGAAGCATTCAATCATGATGACAAATTGTTGAACAGATCGAGTACACTATCCTGGATGTAGATGCATAGATGTGTCAGAAGAAGCAATATCCAGATTAATTTTAAAGGTGGGCTGAAGTGACGCCGAGCTCGGCAGGAAGGGTCGATAACACGACAAGTTTACATAATGTTTTGAACAACCTGAGATGCACTGTAACTTTGTGCTTGCTGCTTCCGTTCTGTTCTTGTCAAATAGTTTAACCATCTCTACACGATATCTGCCTGCCATGACATCCAGTGACATTTACTCCAGTTATATTAACAGACTTGCCAACCTTTACACATTTTGCATAGGAGCTCTGCAATTTAACATCAGAGTAGGAATTATCACTCAGTCTTTTTCTCCCCAATAAAACGGGAGATAATCCAATCAGCGTATGAATCTGGAATGATTTGCGCAGGTCTTTTCAACTCTCCAATATTAACTGACATCACCTGGAAGCCCCGCCCCCTTCCACCATCTCACCTGCTCTCGACTGGACACGCAGCACGCTCTCGCTTTCTCTATAAGTGTGTGTTCGACTTAGTGAACATTAGACACACACATATATATATATATATATATATATACAGTTATCAATTAAATACATTTATTAGGGATTCCACAGAAAAATGGTTAAAAATTAGAACTTTGTGGTTTCGGTCATTTTTTTAAGTTATCAGTTCTGGATGATTAAATCTTTTATGATGATTTTATAAATATTAACTCACAAGCAGGGAAAAAGAGCTAGGTTATTGTTTGCTAAAAAGTCCACAAAAGGTCTGTAGAGTTCTGCTCAAGGTCTCTTGGACAGATAAAGATGAACCTGTAGCACAGTGATGGAATGAGGAAGCATACCATTTCATCTACTGCATGGATCTCGCTTGTTTTTATTGATGATGTGACTCCAAATGGCAGCAACAGGATGAATCTGAAAGCATAAAGATGTATTTTAACTGCTCAGATCCCTAATGCTTATCTCCAAGATCACTGGATGGCACCTCACCCTGCAGATAACATCTGGACAACCTTATTTTTCCTGGACAATAATTTCCTGAATAGCTAAGTGAGCCACCTGATCTGAGTTTAAATACATTACACACAATGACTTAATGCTTTTTTTTGTTTGTTTGTGATTCTCAGAAAACTAATTCACAGAATGTGTGCTTTTTTTCTGATCTATAAAATGCATCTATTTAATAAAAAAAATTGAACACATGGTTCTCAAAGTGGAGTCCGGGGAACCCCAGGGGTCAGTGGTAGAGATTATCTATCAACTACTATCAGTGATGTTAAAGTTATTTAATTATCAATGTTGTAAAGTTAACACTGGTCTCTTGAAACGAAAGCGGTTAGTCTAAAGAAAAAAAAAAACAAGTGTACAAAATCTAAATGCAATTTTAATAAAGCCAGGAAATTATATTACTATGAAATACAGTCTTTCAAATATGCCTCTCGGTGAGTGGAAAGTTATAAAATGGAACATTAAAGGTATAAAAGGAATAAAAAATACTCTAATGGATCAAATAAATGAATATGATGATACACTCTTTAAACTTTCTTTGCTGTAGTGGTACCCTTATCTTTTGTATCTTTCTCGTGGACATGTGGATGTAATGTGCCTTTAAATAGATTTAAGGTTCCTAATTACCTTTTAGAGAAATGCTTTAAAGGTTCACCTTTCTAAATTGGAGATACACACTAAAGGTAAAAAAAAAAAAAAGATGTAACCCTTAAAGTTAACGCCCCAAATATTGTAAGGAAAAGTAACTTTTCTGAGAGTGTACATATTTTCCCTGTTCTAAAATTAAATCACAAAAGGTCCTTGGAAATTTTCTTTGTCCCTGACTGCAGAGTTTGAGAGCTACTAGAGTACAGCTATAAACAAGTTGAATCTCATGAAAAATTCATAGACATTTGAATTGAACGAGGGAAATGGGGTTGGATTTAATTCAATTTAATGCAAATGAAGTTTTTACACAAAAAAGTAAGAATGCTAACCACACGTCTAACCCTTACCTTGAGATCAAGTTGTGAAAAAAAATCTGGATTTGCAGTTAAACCCGAACTGATGGTCTTGCAAGTGTACAGTTTATTTTTTAGATAACATTCATTTTGTCATGTGAAGTTAATATAATTATTATTACAGGTCATTCTTCATACTTTTGAGCTGAAAGGATTACCAACACACTTCTGCGTCAATTCCCTACGGTACGTATATCACTTCTGATATCAGAACAACAAAATGAAAAAAAAAAAAAAACTTCGGATTTAGTCAGAAATCTATTATAGTTTACTAAAAGCTGCAGATTTTAGAAAGCCTGATTCTTGTACTGTATATAAAATTGTTTTGGTCAGCACAGTAATAAAAAAATGGCTGAAAAGCAACTTGGATAGCAAAATTGAAGAATCGTGTGATTCAGATTGCTTTACCACTTTCCATTATCAGCAAACAGGACGAGATCTCTTTCTATAATTACTATCCATATCATGATCTTGCACAAGAGTCATTTCAGGTGGACTGAAAGCGAATCAAACTATAGTGTGAGCAATGCAGAGGTGTTCTCCTGCATACTAATGCACTTTCTTCTGCTGTTTTCCCCTCGTCCTAATTCTCCTGTTGTTTCTTAAAATGTCTCTTTTCAATATACACAGTACTAGAGAAGAGATGTTTAAGTATAATAAGCATATCATATTTCAGTAAGCGCTGATGCCAGCGTTTGATCACAAGGCACCATTCTCACTCACACACACACACACACACACACACACACACACACACTCTCGCACAGGGAGCAATGTATCTTAACCAATCCGTTTAACTGGCATGTTTTTGAGAGGTGAGAGGAAACCAGAGAACCCAAAGGAAACCCACACGGCCACAAGGAAGAACATGCGAAATTTTAATATTCACTTTTGTGTATCAGGATGTAAAGACTAGCTTTTTGATTTGTGAATTTCATAAATATTTGGATGGTTAAGATCAGGTGTAAAACCTGATTTTGCTTTGAACGTTCAGTGTTCCAGTTTATAAATGGAGGTGCGGTAGTGCAGCGGGTATCATTACTGCCTCACAGCTGCAGCTTCTCCGGTTTGATCCTGAGCTAGGGCTACTGTCTGTTCACGTTCTCCCTGTGCCATGTGGGTTTTCTGGGGTCTCCGCTTTGCTCCCACCTCCCAAAAACATACCGATAGCTGGATTTCATGGGAAGTGGGAGCTCAGTGGTTAAGATGTTGGACTCCTGATTGGAAGGTTGAGAGTTCAAATCCCAGCACCACCAGGCTGCCACTGTGGGCCCCTGAGGAAGGCCTTTAACCCTCAACTACTCAGCTGTATAAATGAGATAATCGTAAGTCGCTCTGGATAAGGGCGTCTGCCAAATGCCATTAATGTAAATGTAAATGTAAATTTCCTAAAATCAGTTGCCCTTAGGTGTGAACATGTGGGTGTGTGGTGCCTTGCAATGGACTGGTTTCACATCCTGGGTGTATTCCCACCTCAAGCCCAGTGTTCCTGGGATACACTCCGGATCCACTGCGACTCTGATCAGGAAAAAGCGCTGCTTACCTGAAGTGAATGAGTAAGAATCAGATCTTTTGCTATGTCACAGTAAACAGAGGTGTAACATGTGGTTTTAAATCTTTACTTATTTAATTATGTATTGTTAGAAAGCTGATTTGGTGTATGTATGTTGGATGTAAGGTTTTCTTAATATCTAAATTAGTTTTGGCTCAAAGGGACATTTTTATTTACAAAACTATGCAAAATATGTTCTGTGAAGGGACCGTAATGTAAAGCATTAAAGAATACAAACATATACTCTTATTGATGTGTACTTACAACAGGCTAAATTAAATTCTGGTTTGAATAAAGGAATAAAACAAGCATATTATAGTGTTATACCCGGCCTCAACCTTGTCCTTATCCTTGTACTTCCTCTCCATCTCTCCACACCGACTCTTCGCTGTGTTTCCTGCCCTATGCCACAAGCTTTCTGTTCCAATATTTAGCTAATGCTGTCCTTGCTCAAGGTTTGTGCTCAAGTAATGACTAAGTGGATCAGTGGCCCAAGCAATGCATCAAGACAGATGGCAGGCGCTTCAGCCTCACACAACAAACCGTACAAGCTTTAATCTTGAATTCTGATCAGCTTCCCATCTCCTGTTCAGTCACACAGTATCCTCTCCGGACTACAGTCCAATAGATGCAGCCTGGCTAGCTTTAAAAGTGCATTAGGATTATGGAGAGGTAGAGGGCACTGGGTTGTACGCATTAAGAATCGAGCAGCGCGTGAGGGGGAAATGTTGTAAGAAACGGGTCAGAAGGAAGCTCACCAGGGTGGGAGTAGGTCAGTACAGGAAATGAAATTGGTTAAGATTAGATTAGATTGGATTTATCTGTTTCTGGTTGAGAGCATGCTACACACTTTGATGCTGCCGCTTCTCACTGAACCGTTTCCTTTCTTTTTTTCTTTCCTTTTTTCACATTTGGATGTTTGACATTTGTTTTTTTTTTCTGTTTTATTTCTTTTAATGTTTTTGGTCATTCGTGGGAATTTGTCAGCTTGTTATCGGTTGTGAAGGAGCTCAAGACTCAAGCTCGAGTGGTGAATTTCCCCTGGCCTTGATCTCCCATGTGTGATGTGTGTAAAGTGTGGCATCTGGTCACTGGAAGTGCCTGTTACTTTTGTCGATGGCGGGTGGTTGGTGCTGTTGTTCTGAGTGGTCTCGGAGCTGCTCAGCCTTCTGTTCAGCGATGTGTCTGTGTTTGCTTTCGTCTGTGTGGACTGTACCACCGTAGGACTTCAGTGAAACTGTGATCAGCTATGCCACTGAAATTAGATCACTGAAAATAGGAAGTGAGGGAACAAGCACTGATGGTCTCAGAAGGTTCCTCCAAACCTCTGAGGGGTGGATCCAGAAAGTGCTTGGCCCCCTTCATCGCTGCTTGCGGCTATATTTGTTGCTGTTGTTGCACCAAGATGTAATAACTACATTGACCTACAAATGGCCATACAATGTAGCTTGTAACCAACTATAATGAACCAGAATACTAATTATAAATATGTACTTCCTCAAAACGCCTTATTCTTTCCTATACATTTTAAGGTTTTACCATAAATTCTTAAATTAATGTGGATTACTGACTACTTATTAAGCTGGTCTTCAGGCTATTTGTTATATGACTGTCCACGGCATTGTCCTGTTCATCATATGGCAGCAAAGCTCTCTGGACTGGACCCAGTTAGCTGTCCTGGAATCACTTTTTAGACATTCCTATCCAGGTCAGACCCATACTTTCATACCAAATTAAACTTTTGGGACAACCCAGTTCACAAAACACAAAACCTATTTCAGTCAAGGGTAGATGGGATAGTTGTCTCCATAACCCTGAGCCCTGTGCTGTCCCACAACAGGTCTGAGGTGTGGAAGCACTTTATTAATCATCGCTCTTTAATTATGTCCTGTGAGAAGGTGGGAAATGGAGCAGCAGCTCTGAAATTTCGTCTGTGATTTATTTAATCACAGGAGCCTGTCTTTTCTGTCTCGTATGATTTGTCAAAAATTGCCACGAAGATGATGAACAAAAGCATTGTGTTGAAATATCGCTTCTGATTGTACTTTTCGTCACTAAACATGGCCAGGACCGACATTCTTTCACTAGATGTAACTTTGCTTATTAACCACTCAGTGTTTCAAACAAATTTACTGATTTTTTTTTTTTCTTGCTTCAAAAACCCAGTAGTAAACCAGTGTATGGAATTGAGTATACGCAAAATTGCAACTTAAAATACAAATAATTTCTCTAAATTTCACACGAGTCTCAGAAACGTCATGGACAAAATGCATAGGCAAGTCCAGTGAGCCAGTGCATCGTGAACTTTTTGTTTTCCAAGCAACACCTCTGATCTGGAACGTGTCAGCATGTTTGGGATCAACTCTTACCTCTGGGAACATTGATTTATTCCAAGAAGCACTTCAGCCATGAATTTTTAATTAAAGGCCAAAAATACAATGGCATGTTGCCCCCAAAGCTCGCTGGCCTTTCTTCAGCCGTATCCAAATGATCACAGTGTTGGTATACTCTCATTAGCATATTAATGACAAATCCAGGCCAGTCTGTGATATACATTTGTACCCCAATTTACCAGAAAGGAAATATATTTTTAAAAATAGTCAGAAACTTGGCTTGGGGTGGAAGTGTCACATCTGTCACATCTGTCTGAAACTAACCTGTCTAATTAGAAGCTCATTTGTCTGCACCGTCTGAAACCTAGTTTCTGGCTTTCGGATTCAAAATGTTATTAGCAGACTTTCATACCCAATCAAGAGCAGTGAATCATGAGAGCCAGTCATGGTGAGGGGGAAAAATAGTACAATCTTACTTAAGTAGTCCTCTCCAAAGGCTTAGCCGTGTAATTGAAATGTAAGTCAATGTGAATGACTGTAGAGCAGAGACGTGTCGTGTGGGATACTTGGCAGTTCAGGACACATTATAACATAATGATTTAAAAGAAATCTCAGGGTTACATGAAACACTGCTTGTGTTGAGTTATCAAAGCAATACACACCAAAAACTACAGATAATGGGTAGTTTGGGTGGGTTATTTTTTGGTAACAACCCAACAGTTTGGGTTAGATTAAAAGTAAAGTTAATGTTATATCTCCTATGTTGTTGGCTGCTTTCAGGTAAGTAATATCTTCATTTTTAACATTCATAAATAACTAAAATCATCCTAGTCAATTATTTAAAGTCAGAGAACGTTATTATTGTTAGGTTACTGTACATATACTGTGCAGTGACGTTCTGAAGTAACCTCACACGCGTTGCCTAACTAAGATGAAATGTAAAATAAAGTGAATTTTTGTATATGTATCTGTATATGTATATATTTTCATACAGTCAGGTCCATAGGTATTTGGACAGTGGCACAATTGTTTTAATTTTGCTTCTGTACACCACCACCGTGGATTTGAAATTAAGCAATCAAGATGTGATTTAATTTTTCAGCTTTCAGCTTTAATTTATGGGGTTCAACAAACATATTGCATTAATGTTTTAGGAATTGCTGCCATTTTTTACAGGCAAGGCTCAAAAGTAATTGTACAAACTAACATAATCATAAATATTAGGATTATTTTTAATACTTGGATGTAAATCCTTTGCAGTAAATGACTGCCTAAAGTCTGGAAGCCATGGACATCACCACATGTTGAGTTTCCTCCATTGAGATGCTTTGCCAGCTCTTTACTGCAGCCGCCTTCAGTTGCTGCTTATTTGTGGGTCTTTCTGTCTTCAGTTTTGTCTTCAGTAAGTGAAAAGCAGCTCAACTGGGTTGAGGTCAGGTGACTGACTCGGCCATTTAAGATCATTCCATTTCTTTAACTTAAGAAGCTCTTGAGTTGCTTTAGGAGTATGTTTTGGGTCATTGTCCGTCTGCACTTTGAAGCGCTCTCCTATTGGCTTTACAGCATTTGACTGAATCTGAGCAGAAAGTAGCTCTATACACTTTCTGCTACGTCTATCAGCAGTCACATCATCAACAAACACCAGTGACCCGGTTCTATAGGCAGCCATAAATACCCATGCCACAACACTGCCTCCACCATGTTTGGCAGATGATGTGGTATGCTTTGGATCACAGGAAACTTGGGAATCATTTATTAATCTGGTGAATTAATGTACTACATCATTACTGGTCATGTATTGACTGTCCTATCTAACTCTAACTAACCCCGTACAATGGATCTTCAAAGTTTGATTTATGATTTATCATTAAAACTGCCAACTGTTGAATGACTTATAGGTTGAAAATAATTTTTAAAAAGTGTTATTAGAGAAATGTAAAGACTAGGAGAAGAGTGATTCATTCCAAACTAGGGATATGAATTTGTTAAGTGGCCAATTGGAAAGATTTAGTATTTCATAGAAATTCTACTTTCTGTGAACTGATTAGTCAGCAGTGATTAGTGAAAATGGTTCACATGCACATCATCCTTAATGACAGTTCATTTTTTTGTTCTGTACATGTTTTTCATGATTTATTGTGGACATATGAACTGTGCAGAAGGCTGAGGCCTCCCTTTTGTTTTTCATCAAATGGCCATTGAGTATTTATTGTTAATTATTTAACGGTAATGATGAGAAAATATCTAGTACATTAATTTCATTTTCAGTCAAACAGTCATGCAGTACTTACTTACTCTTTTTACTGTGGAAGACCTTTAACTGATTTTCTGTTAAAAACATTTCACCATCATTATCGTTCATTATTGTTGTTATTGTTCATAAATCACACAAAGGTCTTCAGCAGTAAAAACAGTATGAGATCAGTTAATACTTTCTTTGTAATATTGAACTTTCTGACCTGCATGAATAAGAACTGCATGGCTTGTTTAACTGAAAAGGGAATTAATGTACTGGATATTTTCCCATCATTACTGTTTGCCACCAAATAATTAACAATAAATACTGAATGGCCATTTGATTGAAAACAAAAGGATGGTCTCTGATTTTTTACACAGTACTATAAATACTGTACAAGAGCAAGTCAAATAAAAAACCTTAAAAGTGCGACATAAATTAGAGACGCAGTACATTAAATTTGTAGTTGAAAAAGTAAAAATGTACGACTGGACCATTGTTTTCAGTCGCCTCTTCTACTAAACCTGATACACTTTTTGCCACCTATTTTCACTAAACAATGCGAAATAAAAAAGTCTTCATTTGACTGTTCCTTATATAACAAACATAGAATTTTTGATAACACTTTACAATAACAGTATATGAATAATCATGCTCTAATACCTCAATTAACACTTAAATATGAACTAATGATGAGTTGAGGTATGTAGTAATCACAAACTAATGAAGACATTAGTTTTCCAGCACAAAATCAAATGTTACAGAAAAATGTTTGTATGTCAGTAAAGAAAGCAGCAGATTATGTAAGAGATAAAACTTTTCAGATAAAAACATAATGAAGGCTGCTGGGTTTCGCTGCAGAAATAAGAAGCGAGTCGACAGTCAAAGTCTCCAGAAGAACTGTGGCTGCTTCTGCAAGATGCTCAGTAACACTTCCAGCTCATTTCCTTATAAAACTGCACACACTGCACCTGAAACAGCTCTTTTCTTTTTTTTTTAAAGCAAAAGGTCATCATCAAACATCGACTTTGTTTCATTTACTACTGTTTACTGCTCTTTATAGTATTTTTTAATGTAAAAACATTTATTTTCATTATTTTTGAAGGCATTTCTGCTCTACAGCTTTTCTTTGCATGTGCATAAGACTTTTGCACAGTACTGTAAAAGTGTGAGGTGTTTTTGTTTGTTTTTTTTTGCCTATGGAAACCACGCTGGTCACTTGTGCTTAAATACTGTATCTTGTCACTCTTTTTATTGTTAAATATAACACCTCAAGTTCAGTGCTTATTGTGTTGCTTTACCAGTGCTGTTAATTTTTTTTCCTTCCCAACAAGTGTTGACTGTAGCTAGATGAATGAACGCAGCTCTGTACTTTCCCCTCAAGGCAACTTGATCTAACCCTCGAAATAACAGTCACCTCCTGCAGATGATTGGATTCGTATTCTTTAATTGCTTTATTTTCCCCCAACAGACTTTTTTTTATTTTGTGTTTCCTGATCATTTCAATAAGAGCTCAGATGGCCTTTCTGGTTCCTGCCGCCTCCACAGGACCTTTATAGTATGAGAACGATGTCCCGGCTAGCAGGGGCCATTCCTTTTTCTCTGTTATTATTTCTTAAGTGATAGCATCGGCAAGGCACTAGCCGGAGAGCCGAAACACTTTGTCAAATCTGAGCGTGTCTGTGAAAGAGATAAAAGCAGGTCTTCCCCTGTTGTTTACCGAGTACAAAGAGTTCTGACTTCCTGCGTTTTAAAAGCAGCACTGTTTCCTTTAACCTAGATAAGAATGTTTTATCTACCAAAGTGTGGTTTGAAGCTAAACCCTTTTAAAACTTTTTTAAACCATTAGTCATTTTGTTAGATTTTAGAATTGATCCCATTATTAGAGTGAAGCAGTAACACAACATTAACTATTAACCTAGAGTGTAAAAATAATCCCATTTTACTTACAACCCAAATGGAAACACGACTAATAAATATTCTGGCTTGTTGTACATCGTTCCATGACACTCTGCACAATCTTACGATTCAAAAGCAATGTTCTGCATTGACGAGTGGTCTAAGATCCATCCACGTTACAGGAAGTGGCTTTTGAAAGCAGTTATTAGCATAAAAATTGGACTTTGTATGTACAATAAGGCCAATAATTCTGAATTTGGCCCGAGACAGAAAGTCCAGTGGATAAGACAGTGGGTATAGTGAAGGAAAATGTGTCCCTGCACAAACACACAGAAGTGTTTTCATGGGAAATGTCACGCTACATCAAGCCTTGATGACTGCATCCAGGGACGTCAGACCTGGAGAATAGAGAAGACCTGCAGCAGTAATCTAGAGTCTCAGGCAAGCTGTATGGCACAAAACCATCTCAAGCACAAGAAGAAATATCCTAAAACAGTTCTTTTAAACATCTGAGGAAAAACTGAAATGAAATATCAAATCTAGTCTGTACGTATTTGCTATTACATCATGTGATTATTGTACAGTATATGCTATTAATCCATTAGCAGTACATGACAAGAAATGAAAGTAATTAGGTCAGTAATTATAGCAATTATATATCTGTTGGTTTGTAAGTATAAATACTGAATGTAATTATACATTCTATTGACTTAAAACATTCAACTCATAATGATCCTCCTGTTGAAACACCTCCGATTTCCCTACAACACCCTGAGTGAATATCTGGCTTTTCTCAGCGTGAATAACGTGATTTTCTTTTAAAGATTGGGCATACCATACTTTCTGCTAAATTTGATTACAAGATGAAGACAGAGGTGCCATCTGGGAGGATCGTTTCGCCAAGCCAGGAGATGCTAAAAATGGATCTGCCAGTCATTGCTCCAAATGACAGGATTGGGAATGCCACCAGATTGAGCAGACGTCTTTGCTAACAAGCCTGCAATGAAGCTTGGCAGCTGTTTGAAACGGCCATACAGGGTCTGCATTACGCAGCTCGACATGATGCTGCTGCTGATTTTTTTTTTTTCCTCCAACATCCAGCTTCTGTTATAACTGAAGACGTTTTCATGGCTTTGACCTACACTGACTGTTTGGAACCGAATGCCGGATATTAAGTGGATGAATTTTCTATTCATTCATCGTTCATATCTGCTTTAGCTGGTCAGGATTGTGGCGAATCCAAAGCCTGTTATCCAGGGAACACTAAGTGTGAAACCGGAATATTCCCCCCTTTGTTCACAAAGCTTCACCTACCAGAACCTGGATGTTAGATTTCAACTAGTTATCACGCTAACTAGAATTAGTATTAGCAAAGACTGTCATGACCTCACTTTCAAACTCACTTGGCCATTCAACTGCCTGAAAGTTATAACACTATAAATTATTAAAATTATTACTGTAAAAGCTCCTGTTGATTTATGACAATGTTCGTGTGCCTTCCCGATTTTCTTTGCAATGAAGTCTCATGAACCTTAAAGCTTTGGTAGTACCTGGTTAGCATGGTTAGCATTTTAAGCCACACTATAAGCCATTCAGCCGCTTGAAAGCAAAGTTATAGCGCTATAAAGATGAAATTCGGCTCACTGATTTATGAGAATAGTCAGGTGTGCCTTTGCTGTCTTTTTTTTTTCTTTGTAATGATATGTTATGTGAAGCCGGCCATTCAAACAGTTCGAAGCTTTATAACGATTGCATTTACAGACCAGATGCTAACTCTGTGTCCAGCTTCATCTCCTTCACCAGTAATAAATGACTCCATCTTGGAAAAGAGCTGCCAGAGTTTATTCTGTTTTCACTGCATTTCATTCATTTTTTCGAAGCACGGCATGATTTTATGCTCACAGGTTAATTATCTGGCTGTGCTGGGCGCTTACTGATTTCAGCCATATTTTTTCAGATGTAGGTGGGGTGAAGAGGCTTTGGGGAGTGGCTAGAAAATGATTGACAGGAGGCCCTATATAGGGAAGGCATTTCTTCCCGAAAAGGGATTTCTCAGCCACGTAATTCACTTGTCCTGAAGCCATGGCTTAAAGAATTACAAAATTTGTTGTACTACAAAAGATGCTGTACATATTTTCCAGGTTAATTGTAAAAGTTATTGATTCAACTACTGCACCTTTAAACCCTTTACTGCTTTACTTCAGTATCATGTTAGATGTTTGCTCAAATGATCTGTGTCAGCACACAGCGCAAATGTATTTTCACATCCACAGACAGTTCAGCGCTTTTCCACAGGAAACCACATCAGGATCCGCTCCAGTGAGCAAAATAAAAATCCTCTTGCACTTAACAGCACTGAACAAGCTTCCTGACCAGAACTCTACGTCTTTTCTGTTCTTCTGCAGAGGCATGTGGGAATATGATTTATTTCTGGTTTATGAATCCATTTTGTTTGTGATTTTTTTTATTTATTTATTATTTTTTTTATTTTGTGTACGCACCAGGATCTAAGATGAAACCACTGCAGCGCTGAGCTGCCGTACAATACAGCTGTTTTGACAGATGTTTGCTTAGTTGAAGTCAATGAGAAAGCGTTTGCCAATTTAGCATTAATGTGTTATTATTTAATTAAGAGAAGTACTCGTGCCACAGCATAGGTTGCATTGATTTAATATCATATCGACTCTTCAGGGATGATGTGTGACATAATCAGTCGTTTAGCCGGCCCAGATCGCTGTGAATTGATTAGCCTGTCCATCTGCACCAGTCTTGCCACAATCATTAAAGCAAATCAGTGATGCTAACATCATGCCAAGCGGTCCATTTAAAGTATTAAGATGACAGAAGATACAACTTAAACCTAGATAACATGTAATCCATGATGGATTCCTGTAAAGTCTGATTAGTGACTGTTCTTCCAAAGAAATGCTCCAGTCAACTAAACTGAAATGTTTCCGGAAGAAAATTCTGTTCTGTTCTTTTCTGTTCTTGAGAATGAGATGAGCTAAGTGTCTATATTCAGTTGGAGTTTAGAGACATCCTGCCATTCATTTTTCTAATGTGGGATTATGTGAGAAGGTGTTCAAAATCACTGAAGATTTGCTATCAGCTTGAAAACTGACATCCTGCATTAAGCTGCGTTTGCAATTAGTCCATTAATTTCAGGATTTTATCAGATGTCAGACATTTGCATTTGCACCATGATGCAACTTCACGGTGCTTTTTAAAATTTTATTTTAACACACCGAGGTCACACCATTCATGCCCATGTCATTTTTTTTAATGACAGTGTCTCAAAGAATGCTGTCATTCTAAGCAGTAGACAACTTCTGTTGAAAATCTGGCTTGAAATTTCATTGTGGTTTTTGTTTGGTCTCAATAGACCATGTTGAAACAGAGATATAGTAAGTTAAAGTTGATATAAAAATTATCTCATGCTTGTTTTGATTGTCAAAAGTCACTACATTTATATGAATATCTTTGCCCTTTTTTTGTTTTGTTTTGTTTTGTTTTGTATAAACAAACTGGAAAAAAATGTTGGAATCTGCAGATTCAGATCTGCGGGCTGGATTGGACTCGCTGTCAAAATATGCGGGAAAACAGTAGAAGTTTTGCACAATAAATTTTTAAAGGTTTTATAAGTATAGAGATGCCACTGTTCCAATACTCAGGATCAGTCTCGGGCCGATACCAGAGAAAAATGATGGATCGGATATCGTAGAGAAAAAAAAAAAAAACAATGAATTCAAACTGATTCTGTAATAAATGGCAAAGATTGGAATTGAATTTGGAAAAGATTTTTTTTTTTTTTTTTTTTGGGAACTGGAAATGTTTACATATGAAGAAACATGCTTGAATTTATTTATTTATTTTTTTTGATTTTATTGATTTTATTATATTCATATTTTTAAAAAATAATTTAAGAGTTAAACTGAATAAAAAAGCTGCAGTTTTGTCTAAGTTCTGTTTTTCAACTGTCTCTATATTTTTTAAAGTGAAGTGCTTCAGTTAATAAAACAAAAATCATTTAGTAGTTTTTAATAATAATAAAAAAAATTACATGGTTATCTGTATCAGCTGATACTCAATGTTTCAGTATCATAAGTCAGAACCTGGTATTGTGCCGTCTTTAGTGTAAATGTATATATAATTTGAAAAGCATTAAAAAAAAAAATTTTTTTTAAATAGCCCCAGACTCCCACGGCTTAATAATCATCTGCAAAAACCTCCCTATTCCAGCGTAAAAGTGTTCGATTGGTGATCAGAAGGGAATCAAACCCCAGTTCTTCATTATTGTAGGTGAATTTTAAGATCCAATTTCATGGTCAAACACCAGAGCGAATGCTTCTTGTTTGCTTTTTATAATCATCGAGATTGAATATTCCTTTTTTCCCCTCTGACTGAGAGTCTATCATTATCAGAAAGAACCTATTCAAGTGAACAGTGGTGTGTCTTAGATTGTTTTTTTTTTTTTAAGGGAAGTCTAATCATAAACAATGAAAAACACAGTATCATTATCACAACACAACACAACGGGGTGTTTGTGTAGAGATGTTGCTTACAGTGTGATCCGATAGAAAAGATAACGCTTCTTCTCCATACAGCAGTCACAGCGGAACAGCTGCAATTAAAGGTACTTTTACTGCAAAAGGAGTGTAATAGAGTAGTTATCTTTCAAAATATATTGTTAGTCTTCAGTGCAAAAAATAAATAAATAAATAAATGAATGAATGAAATGGAGAAAACTCTAACATGCATGACTGAAATAGTTTCCAATCTGTTTATTTGTTTATTTTGCTTTTCAGAGCCTCTTAACAACCAACCAAAGAACACGTTAACTTAGAAATAACTCGGAAAATGATCGAGAACGAAAAGCACTTGTACTGCTGATTGACTGCTAGTGTAACATTAACAAGAAAGAGAAAATAAAAATCCAGAATTTTCTGTTTCTTTGTGCCTTTGAGGAAAAATTACTGAGAAATTTATACTTAAGTATCAAAATCTTACACAATTAAAAGTATTCAACCAAAAATGTACTCGAGTGAAAGTCAGAAAACGTTGTTACTTTTAAACATACTCAAAAAGTATTTGTTTTTAACTGATGAAATGAAGTTAATGTCATGATATCGTGTGAAAAGTAGCTTTTATTACTAAAAATTGTTAGATCATTTTAGAATCTGTGTAAGTTTGCTGCTCGTGTACATGACTAGCGCTACATAGTTTGCTAATGAATTAATCAGAAGTAAAATATCCTGTAAATAACTGATATTTACCATTTGCTTGAATTTGACTTGCTGCCTAGCTAATGGACATTAGCTACTGGAATCGATGCTAATCTACCCTAGCATTAGCAAAGAAAACAGGCTAACTTAGTTAAATATAGCTAGTTAATGTTTCAGAAATAGCTCAACTTTCTTCAACATGCTTTTAGATGGAGTTTGTGGCTTCTAGGGAGGTTAAAGGAGACGCCTCATTTTACTTTGTTTACTTTGTTTACTCCAGCGTACTGAAATATTTTACTGAGGTAGGGCCCGGGACGCTCATCCTCAACTCCCACACTGCAGTGCGGTGGATTATCCGTCGTCTTCAGACGCACACAGATAGCTATAGCGCTAACTACACTGTGTAGCATGAGAAGGTCAAGTTTTTCTGATTGGAAATGTAATAAAGCAAGAGTACAAGTATTCAATTTCAATAATAAAAGTATAAATATATCAGAATACGTATACTTAAATACAGTAACTAAGTACAATTACCCATGTACGTGTTTTCCACTCCTGGTTTGGAATATAGACACGTTTCCGAAGCTTTGAGATGTTCACTGAACACTGAAATGTCAGCTATTGATCTGAGAGTAATTACACTGAATGGATTTTCTAACGAGCAATTACCATGAGGGAAATGTGTGACTTGGTGAAAATAAACTTCCTCTATACAGGCTGTTTACACACACACACACACACACACACACACAAACTCTAACACAAATTATTCTGCTTATATTCACTTTAGATTATTTGCTGTCTGTATATAAAATTCTGTTTAAGAAAAAACAATATAAAATTAAATACATCTTGTATGTGGAAATGAGAGAATTAAGAAATGCATTTTCTTATAAAATAAAAATGTTTTAGGATTTATTGTACAGCAAACAATGGCATCGCTTTACAGTACAATACCAGAAAACGCAATGCATAGTGGGATATCTAATGTTTTATTCTGGGAGTGAGTGATAAACATAAAATAATTTTAGTGGTTACTTTAGGTTAAAAAAAAACCCTCTCTGATATAAGTTTATATGCAGGTAGAAATTTAGTAAAGCGTGAAGCACTGAAACTCATCTTTTAGTTCAAGTTCAAATCGATGGAAGAGGTGTTGGAATCGGCGCGAGCTTGTTGAGGGAAATGGTGGAGTTGCACAGAGTTCAGCAAGTGACGTCAAATCAAAATGGCCGCTCACAGCATCAGCAGTAAACGCAGCAGTGCTTTTTACTTTTAAATGTATATACACATATTATCTTTAGATAAATCAGCATACAGACATGTTCAGGTGTTAGATCTATAACACTGACTCTACAGTTCACTGTCCCGAGGTAAATATACAACGTGGAGGCGTCCATGTTTGTTTATTTATTTATTTATTTATTTTTTGTAGCTCGAACGCAGGGAGGTTGAAAATGACGTCATTCCGAGCTGCGAATTTCCGCTCACAAGGTAAGCAGCCTTAGTCACTTGGGATAAAAGCTTCAGAAAAATGTAGTGGATTATATTTTATTTTATACTGTATATTGGAATATACTGTAAAAATATATTACAGTAAATGTTTTACAATTATTTACTGGTAAATTCTCCAGTACATTTTTTACAATGCAGTATGTTCATGTCAATATTACTTGTTTTAATTATTAAAGACCTAAAAGAAAACAGCAATTTACTTCCATATACATTTTACATTTCCAGCATTTAACAGACGCCCGTATCCAGAGCAACGTACGAAAGTGCTCTGAAGTCTTTATTAAAACACATCTTCATGTTAGTTCGCTCAGTCAGGATCAATCTAAAAATCATACCTAGTGCCCATGATTTGATGAGTTTTTCAGTTTTCTTCCTAAAGCTCTACAGTATATTGTGCTGGAGATTTCTGTTTGGTTTC
Organism: Pangasianodon hypophthalmus; assembly: GCF_027358585.1. NCBI lineage: Eukaryota > Metazoa > Chordata > Actinopteri > Siluriformes > Pangasiidae > Pangasianodon > Pangasianodon hypophthalmus. Next base: position 1,040,407 of record NC_069724.1, on the reverse strand, counting down.
CCTGCAGCACCCTCTTTTGTCAGACTCATAAAAGATTGCTCTTAGCTCTCAGACCTCTGATGCCAGAACTCCGAGCAGACCTTTGGCTTGAAATTCCCCATATAACAGTCAGAATCTCAGTGACCCGGATTTGTCATTTAGGATTTATTGCAAGGATTGTATTAAAGCTACTGTGTCGAGCAGAGTGAGATCCCAAACCTCTGAACGTGACAAATCGTTTAAGGGCCAGCGCTGCAGATCTGTGCTCCAGTGTCTAAGACGGAAGATTCTAGAAATCATGCTGTGTTAAGGGCAATATGACGATAAAATATTGACATCATGATAAATTAAATGCTAGTACACTGTATTTGTTGTTTTTCTGAAATGTCACAGGTATCGTAATATATTTTTTTATTTGAAATAATTACAAACTCTGACTGGGGGCAGCTGATCTGAGAAAGTGTTGCACTGAATTTTTAAACATTTTAAAAAATGGAATTGTAAATACATTTTTTTCATTATTTTATTCAATTTATTAGAATTATTTAACTTTTTTCCCCTTTTTCAATTTTAAGTAACTTTTTTGTAGACATAAAACTGTAATCAAACTCAGTTTATTTATTTATTTATTTATTTATTTATTTTAAATGTTACAACTGCTTTACCGGCAGTTTGCTCATAGTTCTATAATATCGTAATCCATATCGTGTATCCTAGAAATGTCTTTGTCATAAGTGAGAAGCCTCTTTGGCAGTGACTGTGTAGAAAATCTTAATTGCAATTGATCTTCACTGGTATGTGAAATCGTACCAATTATTTAAGAACTCTTGGAAGAATCGGACCACTAGTCTCTGTAAATTTGCACCTTGACACTGAATTTCTCAACATTTCTGCTCGGGTCCTGAGAAGCTGGACGATATTTCTTCAGTGAGACAGGAAAAAGTGGTATGACGAATCGCTTGACGTTGCTGTTTACTTGCTCGCCTGCTCTTACATCCATTCCACCCAATTATTTTGAAGTTTCAGGCTTAAGAGCGCAATCACTGATAAATCATTATCTGCTGCTAGTGATAACCAGCACTTTCCTTTCGTGCCTTTCCCAATTTGCCACAGAGATTGCTCTTAAGTGCCCGAAGCCTTTCCTGTGCAATTATCACCACCTAATATTCATGCTGCATTGAGTGCTTCAGGCTAGGAAAGATTCGTTTCAAAAACCTGCATGCCATCCTTGAACATCCTGCCAGTCCCAACCGTCATGATGCACGCCATTTAGCTTTCATGTTCTTTATGTTTGATTGATGAGCAAAAGCTGATGTTCTGAACCATTAGAGGTGAGATGGGGGGAAAAAATTAACGAGCAGGCTGTTTGTCTTTGGCACAGTACGGCTGTAGTCTGTTGGAGCTGTCAAGAGACGGCAAACCTTCGATTATTTGTGGTGCAGAAACCGGAGCTGTCCTATGGACGAGACATAAGTCCCTCACAGAGCAAATTAGAACAGCTGTGCGATGTCCTTGGAAAAGGGGGAGGAAAGAAGGAGCTCGTTCCTGTTTGCTTAGTGGTTCTCATGAACGCCAGCATTAAAACTATGATGGTGTATGTACAGGACAATCTGCGCCACGCTTCATCTCAGATTCACCTAGGATCGATTTCCTTACGCTCACATTAACTCCTTAACCCTTTTGGGGATCTGGAGCTACAGTATATTGGCTTTTTTTTGTATCCTTTTGATTTTGCCTATAAATAAAACCTTTATAGGTGCAATAGGTGAAAAAACAATACTTACCTGTACAAATAGCCTGAAAAACAGAACATGATTTTTTAAAAAAATCACTGTTTAATCCATAACCTCAGTGCAAGTGTATTACATGTCTGAGGAAAGCAGTTTGGAAAACTGCACTATGGTCCGGAGTGTGTGTGTGTGTGTGTGTGTGTGTGTGTTTACATGGACCTCCTGTCAGTCATTTTATAGACACTCCCCACCCCTTTACTCCGCTTCCCAAGTGCTCAAAGAAACTTAGCAATAAGAAACACAGTTTAGAATCAACACTGGAAGCACCTGTGGTGGAAATTCACCTGCAAAATGAGAAATCACTACCAACACTTTCATATGCTTCATTAAATATTTTAATCAATCAGCAGTTGCTCAAGAGCCCGCGTAGCCACTCTTCCCTTACCAACCGTACCTTAGCTCCGAGTGCTACAAGGGTTGAGACAGAAGATTGGAGTATATATGGTTACATTCTTGAATTATTAAGTTCATAGTTATTTTTATTCATTTAGTAAAGAACAAGGAAATCAACATCCTACTGGATAACAGAGTACTCTGATATATTATCATATTTTAACATAAATGCCACCTCCTATCTTCCTCTTCATCATCTTCTTCACATCATATATCCCCGTCTTATCTCATCCACTCTAGTTATCTATTTCAGTTTTCTTTTTCTTGCCCTTGCCTGTCTGGGTCTGTCTGGGTCAATTCTCCAAACAGGGAAGTACTGTCTGAACAGTCGGTACTTTCTCCCAAAAATGGACAACTCCCTAAGATCATAAATTTCATTTCCCCATTTTCTTCAGACAATCTGTTCTGTCTCAGTTCTGAACTGCTATGTTCACAGTTGGTATGTTAGTAAATCCTGATTTTCTTTCAAACAATCTCATAACCAGAACGGGGGGCTTAACCAGAAAAGGGAAAAGATCATGATCTATATCATTGTGTGTATAAAGAAATAACCTTTATATCTAACACAATAAATATCCAAACAATGTATTCAGAAGTTTAAAAGAAAAAGCAAGTTTCTCATTAGACATTCGTTCTCATACTACTCTTCACCCACTCCCAGTTTTTGAGCCTTCTTACTCTCCAGACCCTTGTTGGTCTCCCTTAGAGACTCTTATACATCTACTAGAGTTAGAGGAATGCCAGGTGTGAGATCTGGTGAGTTTATTTTCCGGCAGTGGAGCAGTGGATCCAGGTGTCTTTCTCAGCGACCCTGATAGCTGTTCGAGTCATCGGAAGGATTCTCCAAGGAAGGATTCACACCTCGGTCTGTGCCAGGCTTTTCTTCTATGAGTTTTCATTATCACCCAGTCTCCAGCTTTCAAACTGTTTAGAGACCCTTCAAGCGGTGAAGGTAGCGCCTCTTTCACCTGTGAACGAACAAGTTTGACAATTTTGCACAATTTAGACATATATTACACCAACTGATCATCTGACGGCTGCAAAGATTCCTCCAACTGAGGTGACCTGAAAGGAAGAGAGGTAGTTAATCTCACTGAGAGACTGGTTAAAACTTCCAATGGACTCAGTCCCATTTGTCTTTTTGCCCTTTCTCTAATATATATGAGCACTAATGGTAGTGCTTGAAACCTATTGAGACCTGTGTCTGCCTTAATTTCTGCTTAAATTTAACAGTTTGATTCAATTTTTCCACCAGCTGATTGTGGATGATAAGCACAGTGCTGTTTCAAATCAAAATGTAGTTTTTCAGACAAATATCTAATCACTTTATTTACAAACGTACATGCATTGTCTGATGAGAGGTTTCTAGGGATCCCCCAACGATGGATAATTTCTCTGACCAACTGTTTATCCACTGTAAGTGTATCTTGTCTCCTGCAAGGGAAACATTCAGGGTATTTTTGAAAACATGTCAACTATTACTAGACCGTAGCTGTATCCTTGAGCAGGGGTAGGTTCGATGAAATGCATCATTAGAATGGCTGGTCTGTTCTGATCGTCCAGCTGTGTATCTGTTTTCGGGTCCTTTCTGCAGTGAGCTTTGCACAGTTTCAGTTCCTGTATCGTAGCAGCTTGCTGTAAGGGAGGCAAATCATTTAGATCAGTGAGATTGACATCTGGCTGCACCAACATCTGCAGTGTGTGTGTGTGTGAATCGCGTCACTGCGCAGAAGTCTGTTTCACAGTCAAGTCAGCTAATGCATTTTCGCATGACACGGGATCAGTGTCGTGTCGTGTGTTTGTGTGTTTGTGTGTGTGTGTGTGTGTGTGTGTGTGAGCTTTGCGCTTACACACAGAGATAGATTTGGGGAGCAAAATCTCATCCAATAAATTCATAATCAAAATTTTTATGTGCTATGGGCTTGCTCGTTGAAGTAAGAAACCCTCTGTGTTTGTACAACACACCAGTATCATGCAATGTTCTAAATATATACTCACTATCTGAAACACGGTCATTGTCTTATTCTCAGCTAAAATACATGCTCTAGTAAGAGCAAACAATTCGGCAGCCTGAGCTGAAAGTGAAGCAGGCAATGTATGACTTTCAATAACTCAGTGTTGATCACACACAGATGAAGGTGAACCATCAGACAACCTCAGTCTGGAGCCATCAACAAAACATCAGTCAGATCAGGTCTTGGTTTAGATATTATATCCAGTACCATCAAACAGTCATGTGGTACACCATCCTCAGTGTAGGGGAGCAAAGGTGCTGGATTTTAAAGTGGTGCGTCTGTGTATAGTCACATTCTGCAACAAAAATAAAACATTCTGAAATGTTAGTAACCTGGCGTTCGATAGATTCATAGTTCTAGCGCTAGTGATAATTTAATGCACATCATGTGGTACATGTACTTCAAGCTCATGCATTGCTACTGGGTCAGAAGCACAGAAGACTGCTTTCACAGAGATCTTAGACAGGGAGGTTGTCCTCGCATGACATGGTCAAGGTGCTTGAAGTAATATGCAACGGGTTTCCATTTCTCACCATGGGATTGTGTTAAAATACCTGACATGAAACCATTTTTCTTATGAACGTAAATCTAAAGGGTTTAGTATTATCTGGGTTACCCAAACAAGGAGCACAGACTGTAGCAGATTCAAAGTGTTCAAATGCAGCTGTGGCTTCTTCTGTCCAGATTTCTGGATCATTCATCTGAATGGGGTGTTTATGAGCTGATAATGATTGGGAGATTTCAGCGTAATTAGGTACCCAAGCATGACAATAATTCAACATGCCAAGAAGAGACATAACCAGCTTCTTGGTGCGAGGTCTGGGTAACTTGGAAATTGAAACTATCCTAACTGGATCAATCTGTCTTCCTGCATTGGAAATAATATCAACCAAATACTTCAGATTGTTTAATCAGTTGCAACTTGTCATGTGTGCATTTATGGTCATTTTCAGCGAGAAATATTAGCAGAGCCTCAGTTTCCTTACAACAGGCTTCTTTACTGCTGCTTTCCAAGATGGAGTAAATTATTACCAGTGATGGGGGTGAAGCTGGATGCAGAATTAGCAGCGTTGCTTCTGGACATGTATGTATAAAGCTTTGAGTTGTTTGAATGCCAGCTTCACGTAACAAATCAGGCAGATATTTTTTACATAAAAAAAAACAGGACAACAAAAAGCACTCGACCATTCTCATAAATCAGTAGGAGATGAATTTCACATGTTTATAATGTAACGTGTCTTTTCAAGCAGTTGAACTAATTGCTAAGTTGAAGCTAATGCTAACTCTAACTGAACACAATGTGCCAAGTTCTAGAGGTGGAGCTTTGTGTCCATGGGCAGGAACAGGACGACGAGCTCAAGGAAAAATATATTCAAACGTTCTTGACGCCACTTACTTAACCATTAAGGACCTAATGTTGACTAATTTTGGCAAATCTCTACGAAGGCACCTTTAAAAATGTGTAGTATGCAAGTGTCTGTTATCTTTTTTTTTTTTTTTTTTTTTTCCAGCACAACCTAACCAATATGACCTGGTAATTATTATTTTTTTCACTTAAACATCTACACACTGGATCAGAAACCGACAATATCAGATTTGTTTATACAACAAAAAAAATGGCAAAGATATTCCAATAAACGCAAAGACTGTCCTGAGCACAGTTTGACAATCAATTGAAACAAACACGAGATCATTTTTATATCAGATTTAACTTCTGATATCTCCTGTTCTTCGTGGTCTATCGACACGAAACACCAAAAACACACTGGAGTTTCAAGGCAGCGCTTTTGACAGAAGGTGGCCCTATTGCTTAGAACGAAGACGTCACTTAACACAAGGGTGATCTGAGATCTCTGTTTATCTCTGTTTTAAAGCATATTATTCACTGCTATAAGTTATTCACTCATAGTTAGAAGGCTGTAGAATGTAAATCTGAACCCTGTAACAGGGCTGTAGAGTTTAAGAGCATACGCATGCATTCCCTAGGATTATAACACAGATGTTATTACTGCTTGTTCTCTATGATACAGTTAACCGACTTCACCCTACTGAAGTCGGTTAACTGTATCATATGTGTTAACTGTGTTTCGTGCCTACTGGGTGTAATTCTTAGCAAAACACAAAAGAAACAAACTCCTGTAGACCAGCCTGCAGCACTCATGGCAGAGAGAAAAGTCAAAACCGCCTGGCTCATTGCTAATTTCTTATCGGATCATTAGCCCGTTGTCGGGGATTTTGGTAATGCAGATTACACTTAGTCAGAGCGGCTCAGAAGGGAACAGTGCTCCTAATGACACCGGTCTCCTGGGTGCAGATTGCATTGTCTGAATATTTGTAGTTCCTTCAGCTTGTCTGTGTCTGTAATACCCTCACTTCCTGCTCCACAGATCTCTCAGGCGGAGTATGCATGAGTTTGCTGCATTTCTCCTCGCTGGCTGATTCACACGCATGACTGATGCTCAGCTGAGTTTCCAAACCGACTCTGGTTCACAAAAGCACCCAGTAAAATGTCTTTAGACTTTCTGCAGCAAAGCTTCCTCCGAATGTGAGACACCTGCACCTGGGGATATGGTCCAGTCTCGAGACTTTTCTATACTTGGTTCCTCTCTTGATCTCACTAAATATGCACTTAGTCTTGACAGAGTTTGTAAAAAAAAAAAAATTATAATAATGTTATCTTTTCTTTTCACATGCTTTTGAGAAAGTTGGACAGGAAGTAATTCCTTCTTCTACAGCATGGCCCAAAAGTCTCCATACATAGAGGAAGTTAGCACTTTTTAGCAAAATGTCTTCCAAAATTTTCATCCTTAGTTTATATATATTTTTTCCAGATAGCCTTTAAGAACGCCTCTGACAAAAGATGAACGCAGGGAAATCATTCTCATGGCTGGATCAGGAAGCTGTCGCAAGGTTGCGATGGACTTTAACAGGAAACATGGCGAGCACATCACACACGACACCGTTGCCAAACTTATAAACAATTCAAAAAGACTTGTTGTGTTGCAGATCAACCGAGTATTGAACTGACGATAGCACAACCAGCTTGGTGCTGGCAAACACAGTCCCTTATGTATGGAGACTTTTGGGACACCCTGTAGAAAACAGCCTAATCACTGAAACAATACACATGGCCAAAAGTATGTGGACACCTGACCATCACACCCATATGTGGTTCTTCCCCAAACTGATACCACAATGTTAGAAGCACATGATTGTACAGAACGTCTCTGTGTGCTGTAGCTTTACAGTTTCCCTTCACTGGAACTAAGAGGCTGAAACCTGTTCCAGCATGACAATGCCCCTGTGCACAAAGCGAGCTCCATGAAGACATGGTGTGTGAAGGTTGGAATGGAAGAACTCGAGTGTCCTGCACAGAGCCCTGAACTTACTCAACCCCACTGAACACCTTTGGGATGAACTGGAACTGGAGACTCCTTACCCAACATCAGAGCCTGATCTCATTAATGCTCTAGTAGCTGAATGAACACAAATCCCCACAGCCACGCTCCAACATCTAGTGGAAAGCTTCCCAGAAGAGTGGAGCTCATTATAACAGCAAACACATAATTTAAATAAATCATTGCAATTTAAGGACATCATTGCAAATGTGACATGAGTATGAACACCTTTTTTGTGATTACAGCTTCATCTCTGTTTTTTTTTTTTTTTTTTTGACTGAATATCAGTGGCTTGATGGTTTCATCTCTCAATCTTGACTTTGTGCCACCTTCATTTGGACTCGATCTCGACTTTAGTCCTGGTCTCGGACTTGACATTCCCCTCTTGATTACAGCCTTGCCTGAATCTTTTCAATAATTACACATTTTTTTAATAAGAAAAGTAAAGAAAGGTTATGGTGGCAAACAAAAAAAAAAAAAAAACATATTTGCATTCAGATTTCATTATTCAAACTACTGCATAGATGACACAGTATTTTTTTTTTTTAAATAAATAATGACTGCTGCACAGTCAAGTGTGTCCGTGTTAGCGTCTGTGAAAGCTGTCTTAATTTGCAAGAATATTTTAACCTTAAAATAAGCAGGTGACATTTTCACATTATCTGCATGTTAAAAAGAATGCACTGCAATGTCTCAATCTCATCAACAGCTTTTTTTTGAAGATGTGAGAGACATAGAGCGAGAGAGAGAGAGAGAGAGAGAGAGAGTGACGCTTGAGTTTACAGGAGCGATTCACACTGGATCTGTTTCCTACCTGAATTAATTAGCTTCTTGAATATGAATTTCTTCAGAGATTTGTCTTGAGACACTGTCTCAGGAGCTTGCTACAGACCAAGCGATGTACAGGAATGCTGGAAATTGTTACTTAATTTAAACATTCCCGAACCTCCTTGCATTTCTGAACTCCCAAATTAATTGACGCACTTTATGCACTTGGGGGTAAAATCTGAAATCGTTGTTCATGGCAGATGACGGTAGATGCTGAGATCACACTGTGATTTTATATTCCCCTCTGTGAGGTCTTATACAAGGAAATAAGTTACAGCTTTCATGCTATATGGTTGTTGAACATATTGGATATTAATGTTGTACTGAAATAAAGGATTTTGTCGCATGTATGGGAAAGTCAGGGCCAGTCACACAGCTAGTAAAACACATAAAACATGTATTATTACGCAAAAAAATGGGCTTGAGTTTAAAAATAGTCAACCACCACCAAAATGTAGTTTTAAAGCAAATAATCTGAATTAAATTTCCATAAAACATAGTGTAAGTGTAAGTGCAGACAGTGTGTGTACGATGAACAGAATTTCTACTGTAAGATATATTGTAAAGTTTGGGAGAGGGAAAGAAGGATTATGGGATTATGTGGATAATATCCATACATTAGAAATGCGTGCGCACCACGGTGACCCTGTTTCCCCAAAAGATCTCCTTTTTTCCACTGCCTCATCTTTTCAGACTAGTTTCAGGTCTTTTTGTGTGTTTTTTTTAGATGTAGTTGGGGAGGGCGAGATCCTCAGTGGTCATTGCACCAGTATGCAGGAATAAAACTGGGATTTAGGACATGAGAAGTCCTATTTTTGTCAACAATTTGGAAAGAGTTCTGTTCAATTTGTGTGTTATTAAATGGATTTTTTACTACTGACATTGTTTCTGATTGACGGTGATTGAAACTATATAGATTTTATTATATTTGTTTATGTTATGAAGTTATGAAAACGAACATCATGGGCTAAAGACGGAGGAATCTGTTTGCTTATGGTTCCATAAGTTTGGAAAATGCTTTGAAACAATGATTTCTGTTAGGAGTTATCATGTCCAGGGTCGTTAGATTAGACCAGGATCAGAAGACTGAGACGAGAACATGTTTTAAATGATATAAAATAATACGAGGCCTGGATTTGAGGGAAACTATGGCACATTAGAGGACAAGCTCCTTGTTTTATGTGATCAGTTGTTTTATTTCTGCACTGTTGTCTTTAGATGTTTGTCACAGTGGAGATTCTGTAGATCCTGTCTGTCTGTCTGTAGATCCTGTCTGTCTGTCTGTAGATCCTATCTGTCTGTCTGTAGATCCTATCTGTTCTATGTTTATCACTCTTTTCAGCAGGTAAGGGAAAATTCAGGGAAGCCATACAAGATAAAAATGTGCAAAATTTGCCATATACACAAAAGTCTTGATGGAAATGTGGAAATGCATTGAACATATTTTTCTCAATAAAGCAAAACTGGCGTCGTTACGTTCAGCATTTGAAGTCCATTTCATGAAAGCAGAAAAATTCACAAAACATTTTTAATGCGTTTCCATTCTCCTGTTTGCAATACGGACATAAAGATGATGGAAACTACGTTATTGTCATGACTTTCAACCACTCGTGGAAGATTGAAGGTGATGTCACTACAGTTGAAATAATAGAACAAACTCCATTTGAGTCAAACCAAGGTGCAGTTTCATGAACACACCAAACAACTGAATATCACGTGGTATTTTTTATGGGGTTTTTAGGTGTCGAAGGTGTTGGATGAAGGGTCAATAACATAAAGTCTGCAGCAGAAGGGCAGAAAATCAGTGTAAAATCTGTCATTCTGACTCCTGCTGTTTTTCACTTTGTTCTTTCTTTCTTTATTGTGTGCCTTTTACCATGTTCATTTCATCTTTTTTGGCATATCATAATGTGTGTGTGTGTGTGTGTGTGTGTGTGTGTGTGTGTGTGTATTTTACAGCTGATATGTCATGTTGGGGCTTTCATGTTCACTTCATAGTTCAGCAAACATTATATAAGCAAAAAAAAAACAATATATAAGCATTGCTAGAACTCTGGGTCATATTCAGTTTTGAGTTAAACACATAGTGAAGATTTAATACCGCAAATATTCATACTTCAAAAATTATTACTGACTTTTTAGCGGTATTCAAAGAGTTTCACAAGATTTACGTATGCTAAAACAGAGACACACAATTCTGACCCTACGACCCCTTAGGTCGATTTTTCTTGCATGATATCGGCTCGAGTGAGGAGAAGTAATAAGTCCAGCGCCACTGTCTGGCAGTTTGACGTAACCATGATATGTTGTGCTGAAATTTGTTTTGGCTGTAAATACACTCAGTATGAACAGCCATTTGAGGTCAATATTAAATATATTATTGATCATTTATTGATCTTCAGCAACTGCTTCATCCAGGTTAGGGCCGTCTTGGATCCAGAGTCTGTCCCAGGAACACTGGGTGCAAAGTGAGACAATTCACCCCTGATGCTAGTGATGATGGGATGCCAGTGAAGCATTACATCTGGAGTGAAATGGATAATATTACACTAAGTAAGAACTGAGTTGAGTTGATTTAGCCGATTACAGCTAAAAATGGTGTTTCTCTTAAACATAAGGCTTCAGTTACGGAGGAACTGTATGTACTGTATTTGTGTATGTTCAGATAAAAACAGGTTAGGATATACATATATTGCTAATTGGACTTTTAAGAGTATTTCTTTTTTGTTAAATGTTCATTTGATGTTTGATTCATTTAGTCAGTTTTTAATGATTATGGTTTTTCATCCTCTCTGGTATAGACAGAATCTCTCCTAGATCAACTGAATGTCGAACTATTAAATATCTTGGGGTTCAAAATAACAAAATACCAATAATGATTTATTTGGATTCTTCAGAATTGCTTATTGTTCCTGTATTAGTGTAATTTGACAATGATTGTTCCTTTGCATGAATTTCAGAGAGGTGTCTTGTGGGAAAGTTCTCCAAGAAGCAAAAGAAAAGGAAGGACACAAAACCAGACATGGACCAGACAATAGAGTCCACAAAAAAGCTGTATATGTGCCAATATACTGTATTGGTGTGGTTTCGCTGCTCCATTTGATGGCCAATGATGCCGTTCCACACACGATCTCCAGCACTGCTAAGCTTCAGCAGAGTCACCAGGATGCTGTGGACCTGCAGAGCATCACACCAAGTGACTACAGGAACACCAGGAGCAAAAAAAAAAAACTATCCCATTCACCTGCAACAAAAGCAATAGTTCACGCAAGGCTAAGAGTCTGAAACACAGAGCGGAGAACAAAATATACGTATCAAACATGACTAGGTGCTGCAAAGACTATTTCAGACAAGGGCTAGGATCAGAAGACTGACATCTCCCAAAAAAAAAAAAAAAAAACAAGCATCCCAGTAGATAAAACAATTTCACACCTGGGTAATCATACTTCACCATTTCATTTTTAACAAAGTAAAATACATACTGTACTTTTGCTTTCACTGTAAACAAACAGCAAAATGTCACCATTTAAAAGCAAAAAAAAAATAAGGAATGATAGACTTTTATTTTGGATAGGAAGTCGCTATCTGGGCGGACAGAAAAATTTCCAAAGATCACGAGCAGCAAGCTCGAAAAACCATTTCAGACAACTCTCATTGTCCAGCACTTTCGTGTTTACAGCTTTAAACCGGAAGTTTAACCGAAACAAGAAGAATGTTGCCTAGCAACTGTAAAACGCCCTTGAAACCATCTATTCATGCATGATGTGTTTGGAGCTTAACAGCACTCATTTCATTTATTTACATGAAGGAAAACCTGGCCTGTTTACTCTGCAAACATCAGCAAATATCCAAAAATAATGTGAAGCAAACTCTTGATTCACAGCAACATCATACGTTCATTTTCTTATATGTATATAGAATATATATATATATATATATATATATATATATATATATATATATATATATTTCTCTCTCTCTCTCTCTCTCTCTCTCTCTCTCTCTCTCTCTCTCTAGAGTACAACACTGTAGATGAAGAGACTGCTACAGTGCAGAAAAAACGACATAGAGCAATAGCAGCATCTTCTGGTCAATCATGAAGCACCCACTAACTACAAATCACTGTTGTTGGACCATTAAGATGTTCCAAAAGCCCAATTTGCTCGCACCAGACATAAAGCAAGTCATGCCAGTGATCTGGAGATAATAGTTTGATCGTACATGATCATATGTGATCATAGCAAAAATGCTAAAAGAACGCAATTCTTTGAATAAATCAGTCAAGTCAGTTCACTGTGCATTTGAATCCATCTTTGTGTACAATGTTAGTGTTATTGGTTTAGGAATTCTAGTACTAATCTAGCAATTGAACTAACCAGACTAACTAGCCAGCAGTTACATTTTTATGAGGAAATGTACTGAATAAAAGCACAGCATGGTCTGTGAAATTAAATTGATAAATGTGGCATGACTGTGCATTTCGGGTTTGATGTGAGACAGCAATAGGAGACACAAATGTGTTATTTTAATCATTTAAGGCACGATTTGCCGTCACACAATCTCACCATATTAATAACTCTTCCATAAAATTGTTTTTCCCCCAATTTCTCCCCAATTTGGTCTTGAGCAATTCCCACCAACCAGCTCTCACCAATCATACGACAGCCACCAACTGGGAGGGTGAAGACTATCACGTGCTTCTTCCTTTTCAATCTGCTGCATCACAGGGCAGTGTATCACACAAGCACTATCTGCCCTCTTCCACATACATGAACTCACAGACACCACCAATTGGCTAGTGTCACTGTGATTGACAGGGGACAGAAAGTGTAGGCCCCTCCCACTCAGAAAACACAGCCAGTTTTGCTCTCTTGTCTCTCGATGGCTGTGGTATCGTCGGGATTCAATCTCCTGAACACTCCGGAGCCAGGAAATGACATTTTATCTTATAAAACTAGATTTCTTTGCACTTCTTTTTCTCTTCCCGAAGTAAACCTCCACCTGCCTGTCATCTCGATATCCCGGAGCGCAGAGTGTAGCTGGCTGGCTTTCAACCAGAAACAGGACCAATTCATGATTCCAACTGATTAATCCTGTTTCTCACTGTTGCAGGTGCTAGGCAATGAAATGTGACTAAAGAAACTAAGCAACACGTTCATTTCACGTCTGAACTTTATTGTAACACCGTCAATGCGCAATGATGTTCGTAATGTTATAAATGTACAAAAATGTACGGAAATGTTCATAAATTTAATATATAATGATGTGAACCTGTATATATGTTTTGTTCCATGAATAAGCATTTGGAAAACCGCTTCAGAGGGTGTTCAAATCCAAAACTATGCCTCTGAGGATGAAACATAACTAACAGAACAACTCATTTGAATTCACTTACATTTTCTGCCTGACTGGAGACCAAAACTAAAGCCCACAACTCTGAATTTCTGACCTCCAACTAGGGAAAAAAAACAAAGAAAACAGAATTCCTACTTGGAAACACAGCAAGGTCAATATTAAATAAAATATCACCACTTTAAATTCATTAATAGCAGTATTTACTTTAGATCAATTTACATAGACATGTTCGTTGGTTAAATCTATAACCCCGACCATATAATTCCATTTTTAAGAAAGTAAATACATCATAAACTCATGATCACTAATATGCTAACAGAACACGTGATTTACTATATTACTTCCTCAAGAGATTTTGAACTGATGCTATTCTTAGATTATGAGCTAGAGAACGAGAATGTATTTATTGATAGAGACTTCAAAGCACTTTTGTACGTCGCTCTGGATAAGGGCGTCTGCCAAATGCCATAAATGTAAATTTCATGGAGGCGTCTATGATTTTTTCCCCCACTTTACAACTTGAACGTGCTGAGCCTGAAAATGACGTAATTCCAAGCTCCGAGTTCCTGCTGCCGCGTTACGTCAAAGGCAGAATATTAACACACAAAGAACACGATCTCAATTAGTGAAACGAACCGACCAACGAATGATCTGATCCTAACATCCTGTTGTTGATGAAACCACTTTTCCAACAGTGTCCTAGGTTCTAAATATTTACATATTCTTTTATTCAGCAGCTGAGATGTTTTATATTAGAAAACTAAAAGTGCATAACTAGAGGCTGGGACTGAGACAGGGAAACAGACTTTAAACGTCCTCCTATTTGACTTTCAAATATGAACGCTGAGCTTTAGATACTTTTGAATGTCAAGGTTCTCTCTACCCAGTTACTTCTCAACAGATATGCAGTAGCCGTACAGCATTGTCTCTTTAGTGTTCACGTCGTCCTTGATTAAATTCTGTCTGAGAACCAAGAGCGCTGAAGGACATCCTTTCTGAAAAAAAAGGACATTTTCTTGCAGAGAAAAGCCATAGCCATTTCCATTTGCTTCTATCCTGTCCTTTTGTCCTGTTTGTGTTCATGTTTACAGGTTAACGGTTTAGTTTAGTATGCGAAGTATACATGACATCTGCATAAACCCTTCATGACGACTGACATAATCCCACGTGAACATTTAAAAAGGTGTCAGATTGACATAACACCTGAATCAAGTGCCATAGAGTTTTCTTGTGTTATACGAATTTCTCAACTGACTGATTTTAGAGCATCCTGAGATCTAGGCCCGTAATGATAACAATTTAATCGTCTCTACACAATATTACACTGCCAAGATATCCAGTGGCGTTTACGCCGATTATATCACCAGACGTGCCAACCATTTTGCGCAGGAGCTCCGCAATTTAACATCAGAGTACGCTAGTACTTCGAGTTATCACTCGTTTTTCTGTCTTTTTTTAACGCTTTTGGTTCTGTACTATTAAATTGTTTATCATGATTTTTTTAAACAGGTAAATCATGAGCAGGAAAAAAAAATCAGTATCACAAAGCCCATAATCATGTGTGCTCTTGTGTGCTGACATAAACCACTAATGAGGCATTAAACCAGTCACTAGGGACACGATTTATCCACAGCATCACTCAGTGGCACGTTCCAGGCTTACTGATGTCACTGCGATTGCACACATGGTCATGATTTGTTTACAGATAAGCTCTAAAGGCATTTAGCTCTATTCAGGTGTGTGTGTGTGTGTGTGTGTGTGTGTGTGTGTGTCATATCTAGCTCCCTAAATACCCCACTTACCCCAGGTCCTGCTGCAGTTGGGTAAATCACGGGGATGAGCGAGTCAGTGCAGTGCATCTTAGCTGCTTTGTGACACCACTGCACAGGCAGACCTTTTAGGCTCTTGTGAAATTTATGTTCAGAACTGAGTTGCTTTAAATCACACACACACACACACACACACTAGTCCTCATGACTGAGCACACAGATAACAGATAGCAAAGGGAGGTGTAGCTGGAAACAGGACTCCCATCACTCATCCTGGTGCAGTCTCTCTCTCTCTCTCTCTCTCTCTCTCTCTCACACTCACACACACACACACACACACACACACATGCACAATGTAAGCTTCAGGCATGTCAGTGAGCATAAAATATATTGAGTATAAAGTCCAAGCACCATTTTTTATCACTTTTGTGCCTGAAGAAATGATGCTTATGTTTATGCTTACATTTACACTTCCATATCCACTTCCATTATCTTCTTAAGAAACACTTCTTAACTTCTAAACAGTGACAAGACTAAACAAGACAGCAGTCTGTACAAAATCGACTTCTTCTGGATTCTCCCATCGCCAGAGTTTTTGGGCATTACACTATGGAGTATTCATGTGTGTTATGGCTTGAAGGGCTGGATCTCCCAGAAACTGGGGCACTTAGATAACAGTTGGCAAATTGGGAAATGCATTGCTCAGAGGAGCACAGAGAAAAGGAGTGGAGAGAAATCATGGAAAAACAAAACAGAGGGCTTGACAGACAACGACAGGAGCATAGGGAGCGATGAGAAGGAAGAGGAAACGAGGTAGCGTCTGATCCTGGTCCCTTGTGGCTCCTTCCAACTTTCCCTTCACTCCCTGAGCAAGCGAGAATGGCTGTCAGAAACTATTCGACAAAATGGAGAAAACTGAAATGTAAAGATAAGCTCTTAAGGACAAGCATCAGATAGACCGATACTTCAGGCTGCTTCTGTCACCGCTGAGACTCGTTTTACTCGAACATCCTCGTCAGAAGCAGAAAATCTGCATGTGTGCAATACGTGCTGCAGTTCTGTGACTGCCTTCATAATCAAGGTTGCTTCATGAAAGACTCACGAAGCAGTCGGTGTTTCATTCCAATAAACTGTACAGAGACAAATGGCTCGTCTTTTTGTGACTGACGTTTATCCCCACGTGTATAATCAGGAGCTCCGTCTGTCACATCACTTGCTGCTCAGACTGTCGACATAGCAGTCTATCATAAATATATATATATATATATATATATATATATATATATACAGGAAAGTACACACAAACCCTCTAGGGTGATTTACACACGCTTCATGAACACCTTGGATGCTAAAGCTAACCCAAAAGAAGGACGGCATTGTTATGTCACCGTGTTTATGCAGAAGCAAAGAAATTGTCTGTGTTTCTGAGCACCTGGAATGTGGAAAAATGCATTTATCAGGACAATGGTCACAAACCAGTCGTGTTTGTTCATCACTCGCATCACATCGTGTATGAGTTCCATATGGAATGGCAGGTGTTTTAAGAAGACATTAAGAAGTCTCTTAAATCTAGAAAATGGCAGATTCTGCCTCTGTTTTTGAAATCAGGAAATATTTTTTGAAAAATCCAGCCAGGAACTCTGGCTCATCTGCACTCTGTATTGCCCGTTTTTCCAGCACTGACTTCGCTACCGTAGGAGTGGCCAGTTGGTTTGTATCTTGCACTTTGACTGTGTTTCCTGTAGCCACTGGGAATCCGCTGATATTACTGACTTCCAATACTTTAATTGCGGAGCAGAAACCAGCCCAACATTCAATTCAATTTGATTTTATTTGTATAGCACTTATAACAGTACACATTGTCACTAAGCAGCTTTACAGAAATATATTAGTACAGGATATAAATTTTAAATTTATAAATTTATCCCTAATGAGCGAGCCAGAGGTGACAGTGGTGAGATGATATGAGGAAGAAACGTTGAGAGGAATCAGACTCAAAAGGGAACCATCCTGATCTGGGTGACACCAAATAGTGTGATTATAAATCATTCCCTTCTATAACTGTGTACTACATGGACAAATAGTGTGATTGTGTAACCAGGAAATTCATTATAGTTTTCACATGAAGTCTGTTTTGTTGAAGTTATCAACCACCTCTTTTCAAAACTGTGTTTGATCTTTGTCCTGACTTGCGTGCACACCAACGTGGTGCATGATGTATCCTGCATAACTCCTTCCATATATTCACAATAAGATATTCACTTCTTCAGAAATAACATGACCATGAGTAGGGGCTCCCACTGGTTCCCTGCTGTCCCATATGTTTATTTCGTCATTTAACCAAGGAGAGGTGATCATTCGCTGCTACCTGAAGCTGTGCGCCTAAGACCTGCTCATGCACGAGAGGCGTATGCAGCAAAGTGTTTCACCAGAATGGTATTTGAGGAAGATAAAAGACCTGATGAGTTCCCATGTGCTGCTGTAATACATCCCATAGCTTGGAGCACTATAATACACATATCATACTCTTTTCAAACCAGCTCTATGTGCAGCTCTGTTATATTTGTGTTGTGTATGCACTGTCCTCTTGTACCACAAGCAAGGCCACTGATCTCAGTACTGCTGCTGTTGATTTTAGAGTGCTT
The DNA here is from genome assembly GCF_027358585.1 of Pangasianodon hypophthalmus. Classification (NCBI taxonomy): domain Eukaryota; kingdom Metazoa; phylum Chordata; class Actinopteri; order Siluriformes; family Pangasiidae; genus Pangasianodon; species Pangasianodon hypophthalmus. The sequence goes on along the minus strand of NC_069724.1, from coordinate 1,022,235 downwards.
TCACATATGCAGTGTTTATTCTATTGAATCAAACCCTGGTGTGTTTTCCTCTTTGGTGCGGTTCTCTAAGCAGGTGAGAGCACAGCAATCACACTCGGCTGTGGACCAAAATCAGCGGTTTGAGAGCGTCTGAGTGAGATGTTCTAGGTTTGGTTCCAATCAGACTCCAGTGCAGTTTGATTGCAGTGAGAAAGCGATTAGATTCTGATTCGACCCGACTGCAGGAGGTGAACCAAAACGTGCAAATGTGCCAAGGGTTTTTGTGGACTGCGGTATTTTTCTGTAGATGCGAGATGCTAAATCGAGCCAAAGGACAAAATAATATGGACCAAATGTTACTCATGAACTATTTCCTTGTGTGGATGTAGATTTGAATCCATTTTAATTAGAAATTGTAAGCTTGTTTACAATTGCAATACAAAGTATGCATTTAGTAGTATATAATTAAGTTATTTTAACTGCGAAGATTAGCATCGGCATATTTTTCTAGCTACAGCCATGAGCTCTGATGCTAGCTGGCTAACATTAGATACCATTCCTGAGTAAATTCAAGCATTATTGCTAGCTAATATTAAATTACAAGCTGAACGCTCATTGCTGTAAGTCTATCTAGTTTACCGGTCCTGTTAGGAAAAAAACAAACTAAAGTTTGCTAGTTGAAGGTGTTAACTAAAGTTAACATACTCCTTGTTTTTTTTTTTTTTTCCACATGATGTTATCCAAAATGCTTTTATCCAAAGCGATGTACAGTTAAGGTTAAGGGTCTGGTTTCAGGACTCAGTAGTGGTAGCTTGGCAATGATTTGTACTTGTTGGGATTTTAATTTTCAATTTAACCTTCCAATCAGTTGCCCAAAGTTTTAACCGCTGAGCCACCACTTCCTAAATAAAGGACTATGTGAGAATTCAAATTCAAATTTCAAAATTTATTGGTCACACACAAAACTATACACAGTACAACATGCAGTGAAATGCTTTAAATAAAACAAAATTTACTAGTGTAGAAGTAGAAAAAGAAAATATAAAATATTATATAAAGGATATAAAAGATAGATGACAGGAAATATTGTGGACTATATGAGGAATAAAGTGCAGATGTGTGCAGTTGAACATACTTATGACTTTTCTCTCAGATGTTCGCTTCACTTCTGTCCTGTCATTGGCTTTGTGTTCTAGCAGCAAAACCGACCCAAATGCCCTCGTGTTTCAGTTCTAACAGCAACCCAGGAATGGGAATGCAGTGTGCAAGGCATGAATACACTCTGGATGAGATGTACATACATCATAAACCATAAGAATAAAATGTTAAAGCAATGAGCAAGTGATGCAATGCAGTTTTGCAGCCGAGATTGATATTATGGGTCATTTAATGTTACTTAAAGTTTCACTGTGAATAATGACTTCATGCAAACAGGCATAGAGGCCTTGAAAAATCATTTCAAGTATAAAAACACATGTATAACGAAGGTCCGCGTCTGACCTTCTGAATAGAGCACAGATCTGATACATCACAGCTATTCCTGAGAAGGGGAATGAATTCCAGTTACACAGCCAGGCAAATGCAGCCATCAATAACAAAACAACACATAAATGACCTTCCTAAAGCAATCGTGCACAGCTAACCAAAAATAAAAGCTAATCAGGATCAATTAATGTAACACTAAAGTGGATCCTACTGGGTTTAATACGTTTTCAGCCACTTTCGCACATATTCGTTTTGTTAAATCTGTAATAGTGCTGGCAGAAGGGCCTGCGCCATCCGTTAGTCGCCACTCGAACACAGCAGGAGCAGACGGTCTGCTCGGAACACTCCGTTCCACTGTATTGCGTTTAATTTGTCGAAAAGCGCCTGATACAGCAAGACATCTTTTATTTATTTGCTTGGTAAAGCCTCTATCAAATGAACCACTGAACCTGAGAATAGACAATCCTCCTTCCCGGTCACTCTAATATTCATTTTTATGAGGCCACTCCGCTCCCTTTGGCTAGCGTTAAGGAAGACAGTGACCTGTGGAGGAAAAAATATTAATAGGTGTTTTGTGGTTTTATGATGATCATTGCTGGTTAGGTTTCCGATTTTTCAGTGCTGTATTTGTAAAGTAGTCTTTCCACAACAGGATTAAATAATGCAAAACCCATTATTGTTTGCAGATTAAATAGAATTGAACTTTATCGATCATTGGTGTACGTTAGTGGAGTTTGAACGTGCAACAAAATTCTTATTATCCTGCTCAAAAAGAGCATTGCATTAGGAATAAACTTGGGTTTGGTGTCCTGGACCTAGTCAGGATTCTAGCTGCTGAGTTTTGCACATAATTTTATTCTAGTTTTATATTGTAGACTAGGAGACCCCAGCAAGGAGCAAATTTATAAATAAATGTTATTCTATTATATAAAAAATATACATGAAATGATTATACATTTCTTTATTAATAATAAATACAGATTTTTTTTTTGTCATTTTGTTAAATGCAGCATATTGCTGGCAGTTTGTGAGCAAACCCGTATATCATGAGACGTATCGTCTATCATAGAAATGCCTTCGAGAATCATGATATGCTATTTTTATCATATCGTCCAGCCGTATTGAGAAGAATAAACTATAAATTTGATATAATTATAATACAAGTAACACCATAACACCATACAAGTACACATAAACAAAACAAACGACTAGAGCGTTTTCCTTTTTCTCCATCTTCCTCTCTTCCACACGGCTCGAAGGGTGAATCAGTTTTTTCACAACAATCCTGATAACAGGACAACAGGCTTCCTGTCATACTGACCTTGATGCTTTAAACTATCTCCTTGTCACTTCCTGGTGCAATAAAGTCACGGTGGTACCCACAGGAAGTCTCTTCACCCCGAAGCTGCTGTGAAAATAAACAAAAAGTACTGAGACTTTTTTTTAATCTCTTGGAGCCTCTTTTTGACAATTTGGCATAATTGGATTTGTGCAGCTTATGCGATTAGACCACTGATCTTTTCCTCAGCGTTATTTGTTGATAAATCATATTTTTGTGCAAGCGCAGCTTCGTTCTGCATCTGTAAATACTTCATGTTTAAGAACTCGATTTGAGATCTTTTGTTGTGATGATGCGGTAGGATTCACACAAGGAAAAAAAAAAAAGATCATTACTAATGTGATTAGTTCAGTCCTGTGGCTAACAGATGAAGCTATCCAACACATCACGGGCAAAACAAGAAAAAGAAGTTTAGTGAGAAAGTTAGACTTTAGACAGAAATCATGATGTCTCACCCAGATGTCATGCCTGTATTGCTGTATTTCTAAATAAAAGTAATAAAATGTGGCTGTAACCTTGTTGTTATGTGTTAAAAATGTGTATTTAGTTAAAGCAGATAAAAAATATCATTCTCCAGCTATCTTTTGTTCTTCGGTCGCTTGTTAATTTTCAGCCCAAACAGATTTGGCACATTTGGCCTACATTCAAAATGAACGTGACAGAAAGACACCAAATCACCAGCTCATGGTCACTTGCAAAGTATTGTGGCATCGTCACACTGAAAAGCGAAAGAGCTATACACGATACTAAACGCTACGATGTGCACAGAGCACATCTGTCTGAGCACATCTGTCAATAAAGGCAAAGTGGCACCGCTGGGAGACAGATAAAGACAGATAAAAATTCATTTAACTCTTTTTGGGAAAGTTCCAACTCTCAAATTAGTCCAGTCAGGGGTTATAGGGTTTAGTGTGTGTAGGAAACAAAAGTCCAAATCTACCTGTGTTATAGGACACATGATGTTACACCATTATAACATTTTGGCTGATGATTAATTAGCAATAAAAATCACTTCTGTTGCTTTAATGCAGCGTTTATAATACTAGGATAAATGTAGTGTATATACAGTCTAAGTACATGAAATTTCTGTTTGCCTTTTGAACTGTAAAAAAATTGTACAGGGAAGACATGAGACAAATAAATGACACAAAATCTATTCCTGAAATACAGGGATAGATTATAAAACAATTTATAGTCAACAAAATATGATTAAAATGTGATGCTAAAGCGATGACAAATATTTGTTTACATACAGTATAATCTTATAATCTAGAACTGAAGCATGTTCACCTGAAATCATCACAATGACGTGATTATGAAATTATTTTCACTTCATGACAACTGAACTAAACCAGTGAAAAACTGCTTCGGATAAAGTGACAGGAGAAAACATCAGGCCCTGCTTCTCGAGCAAGCACATCACAGGAGTAATAGTGTTGCACGAAGTCTCAAATATTTCATGCTTTTTAATGAACAATTTGTGTCTATGTCCATCAATGTATTTTATGCTGTATTTGTATTTGTATGCAAAATGAAACCTGTTGCCATATTGTGCTTAGAGGTGAATGAAATAAAATTCAATTTTTATTTAAAATAGACATTGTCACAAAGCAGCTTTATAGAAAGATCACTAATAAACATGCCATAGAAGACAGGAGTGATGAAAAACTCGCTGAGACGACATGAAGAAGTGATGAACCAGACTCAAAAATGGAACCCATCTTCTTCTGATAGTGTGGTTAAGAGTCATTACTCTTCTATAAACTAACCCTCCCAACCCTGATTATTAAGTATACATAAGTATATACATGTAACATACCGAGGGACTGAGAGGAATGAACTTGACCACACCACCCTAGGAACTATACCGAGGGAAATAAGTCAAATCATAATTTTAACAATAACAAAATTTTATTTATTTAAAAAAAGCAAATTCATTCACAATCTTTGACATTTTTCAAAAGCTAAAAGTGGCCACAAGACTACTAAAAACAGAGTGGAGCGTTACTGGGGAGAGAAACTTCCAGGGTGTGCCCTAGACTTACACTCCACACATGCACACATTACACCACTGTACACCACACAAAATGGACAAACACACAGTAAATCAGTGAGATGAGAGAGTGTAATAAAAGCAGCCACCACCAGGGGACTAGCGTTTGAACTAAAGGGAAAGAAATAGTTAGAAAAACCCTCACTAAAACAATCCTCATACGATGCAAAACAGCGCACACAATAACCTGTACGATTATTTGTTACGTGGTCAATCACTGACAATTCCTAGAAAAAAAAAGATATGGCTTTTATACACTACTGGCCCAACCACATAAGCAAAAATAGAAACAAAACAGATCAAGAGAAAAAGAAGATCAGCAATACAACCAAAAAAATTAAAACTCAAATAAAATCAGTGAATCACAACATTTAAAGAAATAAACAATACAATACAAGATCCACACAAGAAAACAAACACAAAAAGAAACCTCTTAGCAAATGAAGACAACTAATCACTAAAGTTCTCCAAAACAAAAAACCCTCAAAGCTTCTACAGCAGCCTAATGGCAATGAAAGGATGAGTAACTTGTGCAAGAAGTAAAATCAAGGCAAAATAGCAGCATCACTGTCACAAGATTACAAATAGCCATTCTGGTATAGAAGCCGTCGCCAGCCAACCAGCGAAGTTCATCACGGCCTTCTGTTCTTCAGACGTGGTACCACCAGGTACCAGAAACCTACAGTACTTTAGAGCCGAGTAAAGCCATGCTTATGACAAGTTCACAAGGAGTGAAGAGCAATTCCCAGCTTCAGTGGCATATACATCTGAGAAATCCTTAAAGGGCCAGACTAATTTCTATTTCACCACATATGCAATCCTCTTTTAAATTATTTAATTGTGTTAACATGGAGTACACCATAACATCAAATTATGATATAATACTGTTCCAGCATGACAATGCCCCTGTGCACAAAGCGAGCTCCATGAAGACACGGTGTGTGAAGGTTGGAGTGGAAGAACTCGAGTGTCCTGCACAGAGCCCTGAACTTACTCAACCCCACTGAACACCTTTGGGATGAACTGGAACTGGAGACTCCTTACCCAATATCAGAGCCTGATCTCACTAATGCTCTTGTAGCTGAATGAACACAAATCCCCACAGCCACGCTCCAACATCTAGTGGAAAGCTTCCCAGAAGAGTGGAGCTCATTATAACAGCAAAGTCAATATTAATGCCATGCCTTTGGAATACGATGTTCAGCAAGCACCTATGGGTATCATGGTCAGGTGTCCAAATACTTTTGGCCATGTAGTGTATTTGTACACACAATATCAAGAGCTTTTTTTGCAAAGAATCTACACTTCTTTATCTTCATCAAACTCCATCTTCTCCCCATTTCTTGTTTTTCTGCACAAACAACCCCCACCAGTGTAATGAAGACTTGCTTGGTGAGGCGAAAAATGAGGCAACGGAGAGATGCAGAGAAAGAGAGAGACACCAAGTAAGCTGTTTGAAAGCATGCATATAAATATCTGCACCGACCTCATGATAACTTTCTCTTATTTAACCAGGAAGCTGATTTAGGAGGAAGGAGGAGATGGAAAATCAATGTTTATGCTATAGAGGTTGAGTGACCTTCTTTGCCAGAGGAGCTGCAGGAGCTGCTGGTTATGTTGCCGTTACTCATCCCAGAGTCCATTGCAATGAATTTTCCCATTCCACCTCATTCACTCTTCCCATTTCACCTACGCAAACCGCTGCTCCAACACGCCGCCTGCGCCTGGATGTGCCATATTAATCTTTTTTCACATTCACGGATTCTTTGATTTGCAACAGCAGCAGATGTTATTAAATGGATTTGAGTGAATAAAAAGGGGGAGGGTGTACTTCTCATTGGAATAGAGTGAATAAATCTCGGAGTGAAATCAAAGCCGTAAACACTCCTGGGATGAAGGGATGGAGGGAGAGAGGGAGGGAGAGAGAGATGGGGCTGGATGCCACTGTCTTTGATGGAGTGGCTTCGGAAAGTTTGAAAGGATGGATGTTTCTGGAACTGGATGTGAAATAAATAAAAATGCGCAGGTTGGGCGGGATAATGTAAAAGTGCCATTTGTAAAAAATAAAATCTAACTTGATGCATGAGCCCATAAATCAAATCTTCCAGCACTCAACTTGCATGCAAGTACAAATTCAGACCTTTTTAAGAGAACGCAACACAAATATTAAAATTCTGCCTGACTGTCCACTTTTGAAACTTTTGCAGACTTTAAGGTCATGGGTTTTGTTGTGCATTGTGTGCCTTCAAACTGAAGTGCTGTGTGCTGACACTTGCAGTGACCTTGTGTTCATGTCTGCTCGAGTCGTGGTAATATAACTCCAGGTTTTTTGTTGGTAGCAAACTATAAAATACTGTTGGTGTAGTATAAAACTACAAACAGTCATTTAAGAAAGGTCAAAGATCACCTCAGAAGGAAGCTGGTGATATAAGTATAACAGATTCAAACTTTTTTTCTTCACTGTCCTTAAATCACTTTATTATTATTCCTACAAAGGATATTTAGAGGGCAGCGTTGACATGATTTGTCTCTCATCCCAAATTTTTAAATCACAGACTGATGACCTCTGGGATATTCATCATTGATCATGTCATCAGAGCCTCTGCCAGAAATATATCCAGGGAGCAAAACGTTGTCATCAGGCGCCTTCCTTGTGTACGCCACCAAACCTGAGAAACATCGCCTGGTCTTTTTCCGATCCTCGAGTTTCTGTGCCCACTGCAGCCTCAGATTCCTTGGTTCTTGGATAACAGGAATGAAACCTGACGTGTTCTTCCGCTGTTTTAGCCCATCCTCTCAATTTTCAATGTGTTGAGATGCTTTTCTGTTCACCACAGTTGTAAAGAGTGGTGATTTGAGTTACCGTATTCAGCCCCGGCCATTCTTCTCTGACCTCTCTCATCAACCTCCTTCTGAACTGCTGCTTATTGGTTCTTTTTTGTTTCTTTGTAATCTCTAGAGACTGTTGTGTGTGAACATCCCAGGAGATTAACAGTTTCTGAAATACTCAAACCACAGCTCATCTGGCACCACCAACCACTCCACGGTCAACAACACTGAGATCACCAAGATTTTATTTTTTTTTCCTTTATTCTGATGTTTGATGTGAACCTTAACTGAAAATTTCATGAATGAGAAGGTGTACATGTGTACCTAATAAAGTGAACAGCCACTATGGGATAAACACAAGCAAACACTCACACTCTCTCCCAGATATATAGAGGAATGAACTTTGGAGTCAGTTCCCCTTAGCACTCAATAAAAGGTACCGCGTGCCAGGGGTAATAAACAGTAATTTGACGTGAAGGAGGAGGAGATCTGTCCTCTCTCTCTCTCTCTCTCTCTCTCTCTCCCTCTCTCCCTCCTCCTCATATGCCCAGGAGCATGGCCTTCACAATATTAACTTGTCTACTCACCCAGTATGTATGAATCAGCAAAGGAGGTGATGCTGTGACAGTAAAGGACTAACAGAAACCATCTACATTTTTATGCTTTTTATACGTTTGTGGCAAAAGGAGAAACGTATTTGCTTTTAGAGCATGTATGTCTGCTTTAAGTGTATAAATATACGAAACCTGTGATGATGATCTGCCAGGATTTTCTCCCGTGATTCTTTCACTTTGTGATTTTCTCTTTGACCGAACTGGCGTAAGCTTATAATCTCTCAATTTCATCATCTTCTACCGTAAAGTGTTGTTCTTCACAGATCTGAGATTATTACAATCAGAACTGATCTTCTTATGAAAAAAGGTGTGAATGTTCTTTGCATATTTTCCCTTCAGATTTTTTTTAGTTATTTACTGTGTGTCAACTGGACATTTCCTGCCCCCTTGTGGAACAAACAGAGCATAACAATACTTTTGTAAAATGGTTAGTTTTAATAAATCCTTCAGTTAATTAGGAACGCTTACAGAAGGTTTTTCACTTTGGGTGGTTATAGATTATTCTTGGAACATTTTCTGAAACTTATTCACAGATCCACATAGATCCGAACTAAAAACCTATTGCTTGATGGACTATATTTTTTTAGGGTGTATCAAAACATGTCTAAGATATTGATGGAAATCTGTTAAATAAAACTGTGAAATAAGTTTACATGTTGTTCAAAAATTATTGGATTTGAAACTAGAGTCATAATGAATTTGGTTCAGGGTGTTAAATCATGAGTTTTTAATTAAGAACATTAAATTAACATCTTTAAGGTATAATTGACATTTTATGGAGTTCATTTGTTGGAGATTTGTTGCGCTGCTCGTACTAATCGACTAATCCTTTATGTTTTGAGTTTCCAAACACTGAACTTGATGCTAAATGACAGTTTGTCCTCTTTCCAAGCAAAAAAAATGGCTGCCTGCTTTTCTTCCTGCAGCCTACAAAATGTCTTATCTGTAATTATATATATAATTAGTTTGTTTAGTTTAATGTATTAATACACCCTAAAAAACTGTGGTGCACTGCGAAACGAGCTTGAATAAGTCATGATGCTCCTATATCAAGGGTCTTGTGGTCTGCTTGACAACTTAAAACAGATCCTCTGGAATGTATAAATATATGTCCATATTTAAAAGCTAAGCTTACTAACTGTATTATTTATTAATAATAATAATTCTCTCTCTTCTCAGATTTTCAGTCTACAGTGAGGAGAAGTAGGTATTGAGACAGTATTCTGTTTGAGTAATTTAATATACTTCCAGTGCATATATCCACTTTAAATTTAAACACATCATGTCTTTTGACTTTGTGCTTATAAATATGACTAAAAAAGTGTGTATTTAAAAGCATAAACAAAGAGAGGTTTAACACATGAGACTGATCGGGGGGAAAAGTAAAAAAAGTATTCGGACACCAGAAATTACCGGCATTAGTCCTTGTTGCAAAGCCGTTGTTGGCAGTTACAACTTTGAGACATCAACACTAAGAAATAATTCATTTTTTGTAGCATTGTGGTTCGTTTTTGTCCTCTCAGCAAATCGTCTACAACTCCCCAAGGTCACAAGGATCCCTCTGATGGACCCCTTCTTTCTCCAAAAGCTGAATTATTGCCAAAGAGTCCTATCTCTGTTTCCTCTGATCAGAGTATGTCGTTCCCAAAGAGTTCTGATTTGTCCAAATGCTTTACACTGTGCATCTCTGTTCTTCTTTTTTTTTTAGCGGACGAGTTCTTTGCTTATTGTTCTCTGTGTAACTGTTGTTCCTGCTGCTTTCAGGTCGTCCTGCAACTCTTTTCCAGTGACTGCTGTCTTCTCTCTTATCTTCCTTTACATTAGTCTGTGAGCACGCTGTGAAATCTGACGTGGTTCGCCTGTCCCGGGACGATGAGTTGTGGTTCAATGAGCTTTCCACTTGCTTCTTGTTGAATTAATTGTACTGACAGGGATGTTTAAAGTCTTAATCCTGGCTCTGTAGCTTTTTCCGTCTGAGTGTTGTTTAATAATATTGTCCCTGAGAACTTTCACCTTCTTCTTTCACCTTCACCATGATTTCTACTTGCGTGAAATCTTCCCAACCAGTGGCAACATCTTTTATAAAACTTTACTTTATATCTAGAGTTTAGTGTCCAGATACTTTTTTCTCTATCACTTTCATTTTTTAAACAGATCTTTGTTTATGCTTAGGAATGCATCCTTTATTTTGTGCATAATTAGAAGTATAAAGTCAAAAGACATTATGTGTGATTTGAGGAAGATATATAAACTGGAAATATATTAAATAACAAAACCAAGTGTCTAATACTCATTTCTCCTCACTGTATATATAAGAAAATAACTGTGCTATAAAACACACAGGGATCCATTTAGCAATTCATTAAATGACCAATAGATTGCTGTTTGTAAATTATTGCTCTAGGCTTCGTCTGTAACTACAACCTTCTTACTGCACTCTACAGCTACAGATATCAAGTGAAGGGAGCAAATATTTTTTTTTATCAAGCTAGTATTTTAATTACCTTCGTAAGTGGTTAAAATAATTGTAAAACCAATACTTGTCTCAATTGATGAGTCTCAATTGTTTAAAATGTTTTTAATTATGAATACTAGCTAGGAATGCTAGGATTCAGGGGTTTTTTTCCACTTAAAATATAAAGCAGCTCATAAAGATGCAGCTTGTAAAGATGCAGCTGCATTTTATTTTCTTCAGCACATTGCTAAATCACCTAAATAACAGTGGGATTAAAATAAAAGAAGTGAAATGGACATAAGAGATGCGCTGTAAAAAGCTTGAGAACTTCCTGCTACAGACTTTTTAACTTTCCCAGTTTATTTAACATTATAATATTATAATTTGACATTTTTGTGCATTGTGTGTGTGTGTGTGTGTGTGTATGTGTGTGTGTGGGGAAAAAAACATCAAAACAGTACTGCCATTACATTTTGTTCATGAGAACATAAATGGGAAAAAAATAAAGGATATAATGTAGAACAAAACGTATGCAGAAATATTTAGTAAAAAGAATCTATTTACATTTCTGTCACATCAGGCAAGATTCGGAAAAACAATCTACCAGCAGAAACTGTGCCAAGAACATCGACAACGTCAACAACAACAGTGTAATAAACATTATAAAGTGGCGCTGACAGACGCTGTATCTCTCTCTACTCCACATCTCTCTATCTCTTCATCCGTTTGCCTTCTTCCTCTCCTCATAACCACCGGTTACTGATCTCAAGTTTGCAAAATGGCAGAAAGGCCGCTGTGTTCAGTGCGCCAGCTTCTTTACGAGTGTAGAACATGGAGGTCTGAAGCTGCACCGTGGTGGTGGTGGTGACGGTGTTGGTGACGGTGTTGGTGACGGTGTTGGTGATGGTGGTGTTGGTGGTGTTCATAACGAGGCCAGCTCCTGGGTCAGTCTCTCTTTCTCTTTCTGCAGCTCCATGATGCTCTTTTTGTTCTGCTCCAGTCGATCCTCCAGCCACTGCAACAGCGGGCCGCTGACTGCTGACATCTGACTGCACAGGTTTTTGGTGAATACTGAAACACACACACACACACACACACACACACGTTATAGGTGAACACATATTAAAATATCGAAATACCTCACAAAAAGCCAAAAGCACTTCACCTACACCTATAACTACAACTCTAACTACTCCTAACTACACACACTACTACTCGTACTACAACTACTGCTACTATTAAAACTCCTCTACAAATACTCTTACTCATACTGTTACTGTAACTACAGCCACCAGTCCTACTACAACTACAGCTACAACTACTACTAACTGCTCCTGCTACTACATCAACAACTACTTGTACAACAACAACTGCTACATCAACAGCTACTACTACAACTGAAACCACTCCCCCTTCCACAACTTCTAATACAACTACTACTAACTCCTACTACTACAGCTACTACTAACTCCTCCAACTACAACAACTTCTAATATAACTACTACTAATATTACAACGACTGCTACAACTTCTAATACTACCACTACTGCTACAACTTCTAATACTACTACTCCTCAACTACTGCAATACCTACAACTACTACTTCTAACTTCTCCAACTACTATAGCTACTACTAATACTACAAGTACAGCTACAACTTCTAATACTACTACTTCTAACTCCTCCAACTACTACTAATACTACAACTACTGCTAAAACAGCGTCTAATACTACTACTACTAACTTCTACTACTACTACAGCTACTACTAATACTACAACTACAGCTACAACTTCTAATACTACTACTTCTAACTCCTCCAACTACTACAGCTACTACTAATACTACTACTTCTAACTTCTCCAACTACTATAGCTACTACTAATACTACAAGTACAGCTACAACTTCTAATACTACTACTTCTAACTCCTCCAACTACTATAGCTGCTACTAATACTACAAGTACAGCTACAACTTCTAATACTACTACTTCTAACTCCTCCAACTACTACAGCTACTACTAATACTACTACTTCTAACTTCTCCAACTACTACAGCTACTACTAATACTACAACTACAGCTACAACTTCTAATACTACTACTTCTAACTCCTCCAACTACTACAGCTACTACTAATACTACAAGTACAGCTACAACTTCTAATACTACTACTTCTAACTCCTCCAACTACTATAGCTACTACTAATACTACAACTACAGCTACAACTTCTAATACTACTACTAACTCCTCCAGGTACTACAACTACTACTAATATTACAACTACTGCTACAACAACTTCTACTACTACCACTAACTCCTCCAACTACTACAACAACTTCTGATACTACAAGTACAGCTACAACTTCTAATACTACTACTTCTAACTCCTCCAACTACTACAGCTACTACTAATACTACAACTACTGCTACATCAACTTCTAATACTACTACTACTAACTTCTACTACTACTAATGCTACTCCTACAACTACAGTACCTACAACTATTACTACAACTACCCGTACAGCAACTGCTACTACTATTATTACATCACGAACTACTACTACTCTTACTCCTACTGCTACTAATAATAATAATTTTACCTATATAGCACTTTTTAAAAAACAAGTTTACAACATGCTTTCCAAATTTAAAACAGATTAAACCAACAAGTCGATTAAAAAGGCCATAAAATCTACCAGAATTTGCAGAGCACATTTATGGAGGTAAAGCAGAGTACCTGATCCATTGTGTATCTTTGTGATCGGATCCAAATGAGTTAAACTACAGAGAAAAAAAAAGAGAGAGACATTTCATTTAGTTCATTTCCCCATGGTACAAGTTTCATAAAAAGAAATCGAATCATTATAATGAGCAGCACATCATCTTAGGCTGCTCTTCATCACCATGTGACCTTAGATTAGAACTTCCTGGATCGGTCTCCACAATAATCTTACAGAAATGTGATTTAAAATCATTACGCAGTGCGTTTTGATTCCCCACAACCCCCCTGGAGCACTTGTTTATTTTATTTTATTTCATCATAGTATATTTTCTCTTCACGCTGGATCCTGAGCTCTTAAATATGTTTAATAAATCAACTTACTAAAACCCTCTGGTGGATTCAAGGAACATTATGTACATTATTAGAACAGTTTTCCACCTGTGAATCCTTCTGTACGTGTCCTGCTCCTCTTGACAGAGAATTCTGGGAAGTTCCACAGCAGATTCCAGACACACTTTACCGATGGCCTCGTGAGGAACCACATGGATTGGAATCTCAATTCTCTCATATCTCGTCGTCATACGGAGAAAATGGTTTAGTATATAATTGTCGTATAATAATAAAACAATACTGAGGTACTGAGATGCATGCACAAATATAAAGTAAGCGATGAAGTCATTAACCGCTTATAACGTATCTTATTATTTGTTTATCCATAACAGCATATCATACAGTAAAACGAATAAAACTAATTTACAAAAAGGAATATATATATCCGGACATACCAAAGGGGTTAATGAAGCTAAAGATGCTGAACAGCAGACCATTCAGTTTGCAAATATTATTAATGTAATTTAGATATTTATGATTTTTCAATCAATCTTACATACTTACATACAAGAACAATTCATGACTTAAATCATGAATAAAATCACACAGATCAGGGTTAGAAAAATGAAATGAATTGTTGTAGATGAATAAAATCGATATATATTTATATACATATATAGACCAATGATTAAGTAAAGTATAATTTCTGTAAAAAATATATATGTACATTATATATATATATATATATATATATATATATATATATATAAATGTTCAGTACTTACTCGGAGCCTTTCTGGGCTTGCACTGACTGAAAACATGTGTACAGAACTCGACCCGTCTAAAAGAGAACCAGCATCATTAAAATGAGCAAACCTGTAAATCTGTTAACGGCCGCGACACCTTCATTTACAGATGGGACCGTGAGAGAAAATCTCCTCTTTTTGTTTTATTCATTTATTTTACCTAATTTATATCACGAAATAAAGAACATATTTAGTGGTATCATAGCAACAAGGGATGAATGTGAAGATGGATTTTATTTCCTGTTATTATTTCGAAATGTTACTGCGAGTCGCATTCAAAAAAGCCGATTTTAAATAAAGAGCGTACGTGCTGTTTTAGTCTTTTTCGCTCTCCTGATAGCGTAGGAGTTAAGCCAGGGGTGTGAAACATCCGGTCCACGGTCCGGGAGCCAGCTTTAGAATCCAAGCTTTAAATGACAAATTGTCTTGTTGCATCATTATTGAATTAAAAGCTGCGTTATTCCACTAGAGGGCGAAATAGAGCCATAAACTCAGCTACTGATAAAATCTGCTAAATATATGAAATTCTTAATTAGCAAGCTAAAAAATTTGATGTATTTAATCACGACTCTTACAAAAAGAACATATTTAGTGGTTTTATAGCAACAAGGGATGAATTCTTATACAATCATAACAGTCAGGTTTTTTCAGTACAAAGTAATTTTGCTAACTATATTGATTTCCCCCTCTCTAAATAAATAGATGCACATTTAAGAGGATTTGTTATTGTGTTATTGGTCACTAAACTGAATTTTCGGTCCAGCCAATTAATTTCTCATAAAGTCTGGGAACTTCTGCTTTACATATAACTAATTATTTACTGCTTTATTTAACACAACAGACCATGAAAGTCAACATTTATACACCATACACAATGTGGTGTAAAAAAGTTAGTAAGTTAGCCAGTTTTGTTAATCAGAGTGTTGGTTTATATCGGTCACTGTGCGTTTAAGTTTACTCACTGATGGGATGAACATTAATTAAAGGTTAATACATGTGTTGATTATTTGGCTATATTTGTTTTTTTTTTTGTTTTTTTTAAAAGCATCAGTGAATACAAGTGTTAGTTACTCTGTTCATGTTACTTATTAATGCTGAAAGTTGAGGTTTGTTAATTAAAGCGTTAAAAAATAGGTCAGTTAAGAGAAAGTTAACGCACAGTAGGTGTGTAACGATGCAATGATTTGGACTGATGCATTGATTTAAAAGGCAACGACTGAATTTAATTAATGCAAAAATCATAAATTGCTCTTAACTCTGATATTTATAAAATAAGCCTTCTTTACCTCCATCATCATTCAGGAATTAACACTAGAATTACCCCAGATTCTGAACAAAGTCTGATCAGATTCTGATACTGAATCGAATCGTATCGTATCAGATCCAATGGTATCGTCAAATATCGAATCGCTGACTTATGAATCAAAATCATTTTGTTCCTTGTCCAAGCCTGAGGTTTTTCTCTCCTAATGTGTCTTAAGTGAAACTCCTGCATTTCTCTTACCTTTGTGTTCTTATCTTCTATGAAGCAAGAAAAGATGAGACCAACAAAACCTTGATCCATCATTTGGTACATGGCCTGAGTCCTCACATCTGCACAGTGTCACACACACACACACACACACACACACACACACATATAATTACGCCTTATTGAAGTAATTACTAGGATAAAAGTCATAATGTAAGAAGAATTAAACAATGAAATAGTTGCATGTTATTTGTACTTTGAGCTCTGCGCGTGTGTATTTAAAGTGACGAGAGACGGACGATCTGCTTTAAGAACATAATGCGACTTAGGCTGCGCAATATTTAGCAATTCTTTTGAAACATATTGCCCTAATTGAGCAATGTTGCATATACATGAGCGCAGGAAATGATATACGAACAAATCTGTGTCTGATTCATGAATCTGTCATACGACATCAAAGCGAGCGAACAGGGATATTTATTTTCTTTATTTATTTACTGTTGTCATTAACACATGAACAGTGTAGCCAAAAAAATTACAATATGGCTGTTAACCTTAAAACTAGCAATGTCCTGAAACAGTTTTTGCTTTAACTGTGAAAAAGACGACTAGTCGAGTACTTTTTTAAATTACTGGACAACTAGAAAAAACGAATAGTCGTGTAACCCTTAATATCTTTCCTGTTCCTCTGGAAACTCTGTGTACTTCACTTTTACCACATCTATGATAATTATATAAATACACCGCAGTTACTCCCTAGATTCTTCTTCAGATATGTGTGTGTGTGTGTGTGTGTGTGTGTGTGTGTGTGTGTTGTGCAGGTCTTTGAGAACGCCTGCACTCCACCGACCGACGTGCGATGGCCACACGGTGATGTGAGGATGAGAGTGGTACCATCCCACCACCCTTACAGGACGCCCCGTCATCTCAGCCAACCGGTGCTTCAGGTTAAGAAATAAAACTTTTTCATATTTATTTCATTTTATTACAGGGATAGACATTGTAAACCTGCCGTTATCAAAGTTACTGTACCTATAAATAACGTCAAATGGAATCGAATGAGACATTAATAGAGAGGTATACTGTATTAGTGTACACATTTAGACAAATAAATAGTTTAAATAGTTTGTTTGGAAAATAAATGTGTAATGAGATGGTCTGTGAAAAGCTCCAGAGGTTTGAGAAGCCTAATCAAAAAGGTTAGACTCTATTACGGCTGCAATGGCAGCGCGCAGACGAGGGTCCGTGAACTTTAGGAGAACTTTACGTTAGATGTGAAAAACATTCATAACAAGGTCATAACTCCCGCTCTGAGTTCGCATGTTTCCATGGTTACTCATCACACAAATCATGGAATTATAATCGCCGTAACATTTCTATCGTAAAACAGTGGTCAGATATCAAATATCTACTGATAGAGCCTTTTGATTTATATATAGTTTGGCGAGATTAAATAATTATCTTAAGTGCACTTATTGTTCACTTAAGTCTATTTTTATTGTGAATTTAAAAAAAATCTGATTACTCCATTAATCGTCAAAATAATCGTCAGATTATGTGATTACCAATAAAATCGATAGTGACAGCCACAGACTCTGTATATCTGGATGAAATGTCAGGCTGTTGGTCTCGTGATGATGATGATGATGATGGTGATTATGATGATGGTGGTGATCATAATGGTGATGGTCATGATGGTGGTGTTGGTGATGATTCTGGTGACAACGATGACGATGATGATGATGATGATGATTATGATATTGATTATGATGGTGGTGGTGTTGGGGATGATGATGGTGATGATCATAATGGTGATGATGATGATGATGATAATGATAATGGTGATGTTATGATTATGATTATTATATTGATGATCATGATGGTGATTATGATGATGATGATTATGGTGATGATGATGGTGGTGATGATAATGATAAGGATGATGATGATGATGGTGATGATGATGGTAGTGGTGATGATGGTGATGATGGTGATGATAATGATGATAATGGTGATGTTATGATTATGATTATTATATTGATGATCTTGATGGTGGTGATGATGATGATGATGATGATAATGGTGATGGTGATGATTATGGTGATGATGATGGTGGTGATGATAATGATAAGGATGATGATGATTATGGTGATGATGATGGTGGTGATGATAATGATAAGGATGATGATGATGATGGTGATGATGATGGTAGTGGTGATGTTATGATTATGATTATTATATTGATGATCATGATGGTGATGATGATGATGATGATTATGATGATAATGGTGGTGGTGATGAAGGTGGTGATGGTGGTGATAATAATGATGATGATGATGATGATGATGTAGTGAAAGGATATCTCAGCTTCAGTGGAGGCTGCAGAAAGCTGTTCAGGAGAAATCTCCACTCGATCCTTCCTCTTGTCTGACCTCCGCAGAATAATAACCGAGTGAATATGGACAATGCGATTTGTGTCAACCTGTGGAGGTGATCATTTATTTACACAAATCCCAAAAAGGACGAGTTCGAGATGCCATGCAACAAATTCAGTAGTAAAATGTTGAAAAACTTCACCTCTCCGATGCACAGCCCCATGACTTCTTCTTTCTCTGTACTCAAGGCATGATTCATACAAACTAGAAAAGCGTCTGACTCTAAATGCACCGCGCTCACTGCCATGATATTTACTTTAAAAGTTTTTTTTTTTAAATCAGACCTACCTAGCTCTGATTTTTAACTAATGTTTTTCCTGTATGCAGTATTTCCGCATTAGCGTTACCTGCTTGCGTTACAATCAAATGGTTCCGGGGACAACACCAAGGAGTTGATGATCGTTTAATTAAATATTTGTGTTTGTTAAAAAAGAATATAATCAAACCTACATAAAAAGGGATACTTTCTTATTACACTGCGTTTGTAAAAGAAATATCTTCCCTACCTTTAGTTTAATTTGGAAGATATTTGTTTCTAGTCGGAAGTAAATAAGACGTGCACCAGGCTGTCAGTGCATTACAATAGTGTCCTGAACGTAAAGAACTACGTCATATATAGAAACTATTATTTATTATATCATGCCATAATTAGTGCACATTTATAGGGAAAGTAGAATTTATTAGTATTTAAGAGGTTTTAGAAATTTGAGCCTTTTTTTTTGCCAAGCAGATGCCTCCGAAGGATCCATGCCAGAAGCAAGCTTGTGCCATACAGAAGTGTTTACAAGGTAAATCAGGTTTCACAGCCATATCATTTAAACCTTAAGCTAAATGAAAGCCCTTTTCGTCTTTTTTCTGTCTTTGGAAGCCAACAGCTACATTGAAGGTCGGTGTGAAGATGTGATCCGGGCGATGAGAAGATGCTGTGAGCTTCATGCAGGAGAGAACTCAGTGTGCTGCTCAGGATTTACACAAGAACACAAAACCACAGAGGATAAAACAGACCCAGCTGCACCTCTTACCAAATAATGTCACCTATTCAAGACTTGCATATTTATAATAACTACACTATAAGGCCAAAAGTATGTGCACCCCTGACCATCACACCAATAATATGTGGTTCTTCTCCAAACTGTTACCACAAAGTTTAAAGCACACAATTGTATAGAACGTCTCTGTGTGCTGTAGCTTTACAGTTTCCCTTCACTGGAACTAAGAGGCTGAAACCTGTTCCAGCATGACAATGCCCCTGTGCACAAAGCGAGCTCCATGAAGACATGGTGTGTGAAGGTTGGAGTGGAAGAACTCGAGTGTCCTGCACAGAGCCCTGACCTTACTCAACCCCACTGAACACCTTTGGGATGAACTGGAACTGGAGACTCCTTACCCAACATCAGAGCCTGATCTCACTAATGCTCTTGTAGCTGAATGAACACAAATCCCCACAGCCACGCTCCAACATCTAGTGGAAAGCTTCTCAGAAAAGTGGAGCTCATTATAACAGCAAACACAGGGGGAATAAATCTGGAATGTGATGTTCAACAAGAACACGGCTGTGATGGTCAGGGGGGCACAAACTTTTGGCCATATAGTGTATAAACAGTGATGTGTGGATGTTTGATTCCTTCAAGGAAGCCACTTTACATTGTTCTAAAAATGTGCTTCAATGTTGATTAAAGGAAAATGAAAGAAAACATGTATAACCCTGAACCTTTATTACCTGTATTGTTTGCACAGGTGTGTAAAAGAAAAGAGAGTACAGAGAAACGTGTACTTTAGTAGTGTCAAACGTTTTACTCAAAGTATTGTCAAACCCACTACTTGGGTGAAAATCAGAAAGATCTACATTTAAATAAGCTAAAATATTCATGAGTAAAAGTTTTTTTTTAATTAAAAATCAAATCCAGACACGACTATTGTTTGTTTATTAACTATTCAGATTAGAAACCTTCATCAAAAAATTCATCGCCAGGCAGCACTCAGACGCGAGTCTGTGCCCACGAGAGCCTCAGATTCCTGTTCTTGGCTGACAGGAGAGGAACCTGATGTGAACCTGATGTGCTCTTCCTCTGTTGTAGCTCATCCACCTCAAGGTTTGATGTGTTGTGCATGCTGAGATGCTTTTCTGCTCACCACAGTTGTAAAGAGTGATTATTTGAGTTACTGTAGACTTCCTGTCAGCTCAAACCAGTCTGATCATTCTCCTCTGACCTTTCTCATCAACACAGTGTTTAAGCCTGCAGATCCTCCACTCACAGGATGTTTTTTGTTTTTTGCACCATTCTGTGTAAACTTCTAGAGACTGGTGTGTGTGAAATTCCCAGGAGATCAGCAGCTTCTGAAATCCTCAAACCAGCCCATTTGGTACCAACAGCCATGTCACGGATCACTTTTTCTTCATTCTGATGTTTGATGTGAACATTAACTGAAGCTCTTGATCTGTATCTGTATGATACAGGCCTATATTTATATTTATATTTATATTTAGGCCTATATAAAATGACATCTAAAAAATATTTAATCTGTGTATTTGAAATAAATTTCTAATTGGAACTTAAGCATAATTTGTATATAAAAGTGCGGTAACTCATCACAAATTGCAAGATTCAAAGCCGATCAATTGAGGTTTACACTAATTAGACTTCTTATGCATTAATGTGTGTAAACGCTCATATGAATGATTTACGAATAAATCTGATCGTATCCTACTTGTGCTCCTGAGTGTGTGTAAATTTACGTATAAGAAGACTAACTAATGTAAATCTCGACTTGATCGACTTCAGATCCTATAATCTGCAGGGATTACTGCACTTTTCTATCCGGAATATTCTGTGGAGTTTAAACTGTTTGTGTTTATGACGTTTGCAGCGTTTAGCAGACGCCCTTATCCAGAGCGACTGATAGAAGAGCTTTAGAGTCTCGATCAGAAACACGTCCTCATGCTAGTTCACTCGCTCAGGGACTCAGAGCTCCGTCCACAACATTTACTCAAAACCAGACGCTTTATTTTATTGGTGTTAATTAAAGAATATAAAAAATAAAGAAAGTGAGGCAACACACACACTCATAAAAGAAATGGTGGTGTATAAATGGAGGACGGGCCGCTCTGTCTGCGCAGAGCCGTAAGCCGTAAACAAACACCTCAGCTGATGGAGGATTTAGTGTTCACTTACTACTACTACTACTATTATTAATTATTAATATTAAATATTTTTAATGGTGTAGAAGTGAGTCAAAATAACTTCCACTTCTGTTTTTCAGTCTTCACCCTGATCCCTCATTTCGTGCTCCCTGCTGTCTGTGCACTTTACCTTTTATGGAGTTTTGTAGGCGTCACTACATGCAAATCAGCTGTGTGGGAAACACATTGTGCATGTTACAGCTGATCAACACACACACACACGTGAGTACAAAGAAAATCCACATTTCTGAAACTTTCGTAAAATTTTACAGAACTTTTGTAAAACTTTTCGGAAAATTTTAGTTCGGTTTAGCTTTCACAAACATTTACACACAACTTCAGTAAAAGATTGATAAATGAAGCCCGCTGATGGTATCGTTGCTATTTAAACTCTCTTATTTGGCTGTCAGTGGTTTGGGGTGAGATATCTTTTCATTTCACACATTTCATGATAAGGCAATAAGCGTATAGTTTGCGGTTTGGGACGCAGCCCTGAGCGTGTGTATTGACGTGCTTTTTGCAGCATTCATGCACAAAAACAAATCCACAAACCTTAAAACTCCAACAACCAACTCGACTGAGTTGAAAGTTAAATACAAGACTGAGAACAACTGTTGTTGAACTTTAACTGTTTATTTATGGATATGAAAAGAAGGAATTACAACTTTTTTTTCCTTGAATCCCATTTATTAGCCACGATGAATTCAAGCTTTATAATCCGCTGAAGGGAAAATTCTTAAACACTTTTTAAATCTGTAATATTCATCACTTTACACACAGTGCTTAAAGGTTGCCTTATGTATGTATGTATGTATGTATGTATGTATGTATGTACAGATATTTGGACATACATATTTAAATATGTACCATGATCTTTAATATCCCAAAATATAATCCGGAATGGTTTAAAGAAAATGTCACACTGAAAGGAGAAATGATCACCAAAATGTGAAAATAATACCAAAAGGCACAAAATCAGTGCAAATATTTAAATGCTGGCTGTCATGCAATATATAACCACCTACAAGATATAAATAAGTCGTCAAAGAAAAGAAAATGTATCTATTGCTTGCACTAAGCTGACATTTTTCGTAGTTCTTTCTAAGACCATGTGAAATGGACGAGAGGCTTCTTATGACGCCAGACCGAGCAGGAATCCTCCGACGAAGCCTCCTGTGAGGACGATGTTCTTCTTCACGAACGTCTGCACCTTTACAAAAGAGAGGAAGAGGAAAAATAATGAAAAAAACTGAATGCTTTACAGACTCCTGAGCTTACTGATGATAATTTAGCTGTAAACCTGGTTGCCTCTGCCAGGAGGTTATAGATTTGTCATTTGTTGAAAGATGGCTATTTCAACAAGATCTTTTCAACGTAGAAATAGTCACTGGAACATAAAATCAGTGTTTTGTTATCTCTCAGACTGCTCCTAATATATAGACTCCTCTTTTTTTTTTGTGAAAGTAATTTGCAAAGTATTTTAGCATGAAAAACGGATCCTAAACATGCCAGAACTTAAACAAGTGCACACTACATGACTTACTTTATGGGGAAAAAAATCACAATCGCTGAACACGACTTTAATCGCTTGTGATCAGCTGTGTGGTGGACGTAGCGGTGTGCAGAGTACGCGACTGAGCCTCACACACTACACCATTTTCCACGTAACAAACTGCATCTCATTCCCAAATCCCGCTTTCTTAAGAAAATAAAAAGACCTGACTTTTTAGGGCACTATTTTGTACTGAAAGAAGGAAGGATTGGTTTGTTAGACGCAGGCAGAGAGGATCGCCTGTTCTGCAAAGAGAACTGAACTCATTGTACAAACAAAAAAGTAGCTTTTTTTTGTTTTTGTTTTTTAACTGTGCACGGCTTTGTGTCATGTTTTAATTAATCTGTTTTTATTTTTGCATTTTTTAAAACCCCTTTGTTCAGAAGGCAAAATACGGTAATTTCTCATTTTCTTTTTTTGGACTAATTCAGTTTAAGTCCCAAAATGTAAGCACTGCACACCAAAGACTACTCACTTAAACGAAACGACAGACATGCACCAAAATAGATCATGGTTTAAAAAGATTTCATTTTATTAAATAAATTATGATACTATTGTTTCTATCCATCTGCTGTCCCAAATACTTGGCCACGATGCATCAGGAGTATTTAATCAAACCCAGAGGCGACGCATCTGTTTTCCAAAACAAAGAGACAGAGAAAGATCAAATTTCATATCCAGATAGACAACTCATTACTCTGAAAGATGACACAGCTTTTGTTAATTCTGTCGCCATTTTCTTTATACGAAAGCTATTTTTGAACAATAGTCAGACTGACCACTTCAGGGACCCGAACAATCAGACTACAGACACACAAAATAATTTCTTATAGCAACGTTATTATTTTATTGTTTACATTTTGCCCTCGCTCTCTCACACACTAATAGATGGATGATAATCTTTCCCTGAGTTTAGGAATTTGTTAGTGAAAGTCCCTCGCAGCAGGTTTTAAAACAAAACTCTTCGCTTGGAGAAGTTTTAGCCGTAAGATCAGACTCTTTTGGTCTGAACTGAAGACGCACAAAATGAAGAATATTAAATATACTCCAAGTCGTTAAAGTTTCTGCCCTGAAAAGGTGTTTCAGCAGCTACTAAACACATAAGTATGTCTTTCAGAAGTAAAGGTGAACTAGTATTGACACAATTTTGAATGAATAACTACTTAAATAAATGAATTTAATTAATCATTAAAGGAAAAGAAGGATTTTGGACTGTCTGTGTGGCTTAGTACGACCGAGCGCTCACGATCGGACTGCACGCAGTTACCTCGTGCACTTTTGTCTTCACTTCTTGACTCGGTTTCTCTGCGTTCAGCTTTAGCTGCTTCTTGGCCTTGTTCACGTCACGCTCCACTCTCTTCCAGTCAACTGTAATGTATCCGGTGTGATTAGCAATCTGAAAAGGACAAAAATAGCTCCGGGGTCAGACCTGTAGCGTTTCAGATGATCAGCTCTTAGGATCAGTGATGACCAGAAGGTTGTGAGCTGAAGGTTGGGGTCCTGAACCTGAACCTGTCTTTATCAGACCATTGGAATTATTATGGATTATTATTATGGGTTATTTTTTCCCCCTGATCTTGTAATAAACTAATAATAATAATAACAATAATAATAAACTTTATTGTATATAGTGTCTTTAAAAGGCCTTTCAAGGCACTTTACATAAGAGTATATAGACATGTATCAAACAACAGTTAAAAATAAACTACAATTCAATTACTATTATTATTAATAAAAATTAAATAACAAAAAACAAAAAGTAATCAAGTAAAAGCAATCCTAAAGAAATAAGGTTTAAGAGAAGCTTTAAATATACTACAAAAGTTGTTTTCTTGAGCTATCAACTTGTTTTTCCTCAGGATTAAACACACATGCTGTATAGTAAAAGTGCATCAATGAAGTACATCGATCTATCTCTCTCTCTCTCTCTCTATCTATCTATCCATCTATCTATCTATCTACCTATCTACCTATCTATCTATCCTTATGTTTGTCAGTGATAGACAATTTCCAAATTAGTGTCCGGAGACTCAGAAAACTGCAACTACACCGTCATGGACACTTCAGTGATCCTGAACATCGGTTTCATTCCCAGCCGATCCGAGGGACCGGGACGTCTCCATGGTTACTGCGTGATGTTTGACGTTTGAGAGATGCCGCCTCACGAGAGGTTTGCGTCTCACAAGACAAATGGTGATCAAAATCTTCAGAAATTGGACGGAATTCCTGCAGAATCGCCATCATACCAATATATATATGACAGTGTGCCAATTGACACAATGATGTAAAGCTACGTGTTCTTAGAAAATAACTTTTGCTAGCTAATGCTAGTTTGAAATTTCCAAAAGGAGAAAACAAATAAAAAAACCCTCAGTGAGGAATTCCTACTCAGAAAGTTGGGAATGGTATCCCTCAACCCTGATGCTGTATTCAGCTTACCTCGGAAGTGGGAAGTCAGAGCTCGGAATTACGTCATTTTCAAGCTACAGAGTCTTTTTTGTTCATCTTTCCTAAGCAACAACTTAGCTAGTCAGCTAACTGTGCTGAGGTAAGAAGTGCTGCTGAGTTTACTGCTGATGCTGCGAGCGGCCATTTTGATTTGACGTCACTTGCTGAACTCGGAGTTGAGGAGCTGAGATCCTGAGTCGGAATTTCGAGTTAAAGGAGTTCCCATTTTCTTTGTTTTCTTCCTGGATGAAGGAAATGTCAAAATGGCCGCACATACCATTAACAGTAAATAAAATATCACTTCACTCCTTTACTTTAGTTTAAAAGAGTTTATAGTAGTAGTTACTTTACAACACAGACATGACCTTATGATCGCTAACCTTAGCTGGCTAGCTTTTTTGCTAACAAAATACACGCGTCCATGGAGGCATCCATGTTTTTTTCCCCCCCACTTTGCTTCTCGAGCTCGAACATTCCGAGTTCCCACTTCTAAGTTAAATCAAATGCAGCAATGAACTGAAGTCAACCTCATTCCTAAGTCACTATGGATTAAAAGGCTGAATAAAAATATATAAATGCACTAAATAAATAAATAAATGCAGTAAAACTTTATACTGAGTTACCTGAAGCAAAAAGAAGCCGCCGCCTACGGCCGACGCTGCAACTTTTCCGACTTTCCGAAACAAATATCCCGCACACCTGAAACACGAACACGTGGTTTTAACGCAGTCTCATAACAAATGTTAAACGATGGCACTCTAAATGACGCTTGGTCCATTTTCCCTCAATTTCAGATCGTATTACTCACCACCCAGTCACTCCACCGATAGCGAGCTGCGTTGCGACGGAATACTTCTCGGCAGCCGGGCCGGAATTATCTCCGAACATTTTGTTCCACCATCTCTGCTTCTTGACGTGCTCGGCCAACTCGATCACGTCGAAGGTTTCAGCGTCTGTTACAACAAGAACATATTCAGCATTAATACATTACTTACCTCAACTACTAATTCAGTCTGATGCAACTATTTGTAAACCTCATGTTTTTCTAAACTTATGGATTTCTTTACATTTAAAACATTTATCAAGCTGCATCCAGTCTTGGGAAAATATTTCCTCACACTAATACTGACAGGTCACAGGGTTTCAGGATACTATCAAGCTGTTAGAGAGGAGGTAGTAAGAGCGATAGAACAGCTAAAGCCCTATTCGGACGGGATTAATTATACACAAGGTCATTTTTTATTTTACAGGAGCTACTCTGTGATGTGATGTTATTTCCAGCCGGATCGGACGTATCGGTGTTTTTCTCCATCCTCCTCTGAGAAAATTCTACCGTTTTTCACCAAAACTCAGCGCTCATCTGATCATTTTACTCATCTGATACATGTGATTTTCTATGCAGATTTCGATCACCTCAAGTTTGGGAAAAGAAAAAAAAAAAAGATGTCTGACTGCTGCTACTCGCTGTATTTATTCAGACGTATCAGATAGTAAACACTTCCTGAATCACAAAACGTTAAGCGGATGGTTTAGAAGCGACGTTCAGCCGTACACTCTGCGTTTTCTGGAGGAGGAAGAAAATAAAATCATTAATAAAAGCGAGATCCTGCAGGCTGATTAAAAGAGACGTTATAACACCAGCTACAGGTATAAAGCGTTACTTTATATTCACGTACGCAAAAATATCATCAACGTTTGCTTTTCTATAAATAATGACTAATACGAACACTGACGGCTCCTTAAATATCTAATGACGAACGTGACGTAGAAAATAAAACCTGCTAGAAACTCGCTCCTGCTGTGAATCATTTTATTGCTGTCAGGATTCGAGAGTTTTTTCCCCGAGGAGTAAAATATTTATTACAGACGCCTCGCTGAGAAACTAATCCGATCCGAACAGGGCTAAAGAAAACCGAGTCGTTTAGAGCTTGTGTTAATGTATTCGTGTACGTTTTTATTGTACAGAATATTCCACATATTTAGCATATTTTCCCCTCAAACAAATTCCAATGCGTGCAAATTTTTCTAACTCTTTTATTTATAAGTATGCAACGGAATATTTTTGTACATTTGTGCACCAAAAAAAAAATCCTTTTTAAAAAAAAATGTTATTTTTACAACCTTTTTCCTCTGCAAACCCCGCTTTTTCTCCCCCGCTTAAGATAATCTAAGATAATCTAAGATAATATGACTGGAGGTTACCGAGTTAGCAATGACCTCAGAAGCCCTTGAATACCAGACACCAAGCGGTGAGTCATTCACAAACGAGTCGACTCTCTGAATTGATTCTTTTTTGATGAATGTTGAGAGCCGACTCTTGCATATGAGACGTTTAGGGTTTTTATTTTATAGCTCGTGTGTCTGTGTGTGTGTGTGTGTGTGTGTGTGTGTGAGCATGTACTGTATTAGGTGAAGGTGATTATTAGTATTAGTATGAATTAAACCGAATCTTCTAAATGAAGCACACAGACAATAACATTAATACACGAATGTTTATTGTATATACAGTGCATATTAGTACTTCCTCGCTGATTTACCTTTTATTTAAATACAGTTGTACATCAGAAGGTAGAGTAAGAATTCATGAAACAGTTTTAGTCATAGTTATACAAAGAACAACAATCACTGGTATGAATTTGTCTCGTTTAAGACAAAAAAAATAGCAATGAGTCATTTGGGAGTCGACTCTTGTTCGTGAGATGAGTCAAATAATTTGACTCACTGAAAAGATTCGGAAGTCCAAATCACAAATATGTCCTAGCCTTTTATACTTTTCCGTATTTTGTGTTTTTTTTGGTGCCTACTTTACTGAAGCGACATTATCAGAAAACTGTACTTTGATAATTTTACGGTCATATATATTATAAATATTAAAATATCCTATATAAAGAAGCATGAAGAGAACTGCGCATGCGCAGAACCATGCTTCAGCGCACTGGTCATCCTTTCCATCAGACAGGGTTTGTCATTAAACCCGTCTGTGTAGGGACTCCTTGTGAGACATTATTGCCTTGTTGTTGGGTTTTTTTAATCATCCAAAAAATAATCGGAGGTAACTTTCGTTTCGCTAATCAGTCGCAGAGGATTTCCCCTCAAACCCTCAGCCCTGCGTCATTTCAGCCCTTTGTTTCTTTCACCAAAGTCACCAAAACTCTTAAGCTACAATGCTCTGAAACCTCTCAGGTTAATCAGGAGCAACATTTCCTCCAACACCTATACACCACTTACCTATTAATTACTTTAAAATAAATAAATACAAATAAATAAATCAGCACTAGCGTAAATCTTGCTAGCTGACTAGCATCAAGCCTGTGTAGTCACTCTGAAATACAATAAAAACAATACTACACGATAAAATAATTCCCTTTTAACTTCCACCCTGATAGATTATTTTATTTTATTTTATTTTAAAATTAAGGCTGTTCTTAGAAAAGCAGTAGAACCTTCTTACCTTTCTTCTTCCCAGCCATTTTGTTTGTGTTTCCTACCCGGACCTTAATCCCGAGCACACCCTTTCAGTCACGTGACCCACCCGGGGTCTCATTTGTTTCCTAAACAAATTTTCATTTTTCAAAGTTTTGCCTTATTAACAATCACCTTTAGAGTGGTGAACACCAAGAAAAGCTTAAAAACTGTTCAAATATATGATGCTTTTATGAATTAATGTCACTTATGTATTTTTGTGACTCTAATTATCCAGTTATTTATTTTTTTTGTTACTTGAAACTTGTCAAATGTCTGTTTTTTTATTTTTTATTTTATTTTTATTGCATAATAATAACAACAAATAACAGTTAAAGTTCTTGGAGCAGGTTATGGCAAAATAAAAACCTTGCTAATAAATGAAAAGCATTTATTCTGGATCTCGTCAAGATGGTGGCCCGTAAGGGCGTGGTTCACGGCTCGAGGTTTCTGAAGGTTGAAGGACATTTGGAAGGAAAGTTAGAAATGGGTGTAGCTCATTAATCTGAAATCAGTGGTGCAGTTTATTTCAGTGAAGCATAAAGACACTCTTTACAGTGATGTTATCACGGGTTCGACATGAAGCCGAGTGTCTAAACCACCTTGAAACCGTCATCCGCCATTATTGCTTAATAATATTCACAATGAACTATTCTAAAATCACACCATGTAGTGCGTTAAGAGTAAACTTTGGTTGCTAAGCAACATAACAAGCAAAGATTAGGGTGGAATTTAGGGTATGGCTTAACATTTCACTACATTACGTCACACGTATGTCATATGTATGTGACAAATAAAGAACCTTGAACCCTGAACCCTGAAGTGTAACGTTGTTATTGGTTTAAATACAGAGCTTAATTATTGTGATGCGCTCACAGGAGGGTATTGAGAAGATTTTAGAAGAACAGAAACTTCACGTGGTGCCTTAACAACACCCTTTGCCTTGATAAAATCACTGTAGGGGGGCATGGTGGCTTAGCGGTTAGCACTGTTGACTCGCACCTCTGGGCTTGGGGGTTCAGATCTCACCTCCATCCTGTGTGCGTGGTGTTTGCATGTTCTCCTCGTGCTACAGGGGTTTTCTCTGGGTACTCCGGTTTCCTCCCCCTGTCTAAAGACATGCATTTATGCTGATTGGCGTTTCCAAATTGTCTGTTGTGTGTGTGTGTGTGTGTGTGAGATTGTGCCCTGTGATGGGTTGGGCCCCCGTCCTGAGTCACCTGGGATAAGCTCGAGGCTCCTTACGAGCCTGTGTAGGATAAGCGGTACGGAGGATGGATGGAAAATCACTGTAACTCGCAGATTATTGCTGTCTTTTATCACATCATGACATAATTCTCATCTTAAAACTGGATATTGGGGAAGTCTGCCATCTCTACACGTGTCATCGCATCTAATTGGCTGAGGATTGCCGTGACATCAGGACTCGTTATACGCTGCTAGCTTACATTTCAGTGTTTAGCGTCATTATTTTATAGCTTTTATAGCTGATTCATGGGCTGTTTATGACTTTCTCCAACGCAGTGGAGTTAGTGTTGATATACATGACAGTGTATGAAAGCTAAAGTGATTAAAGAGATAAATAAATCCCAAAACAGGTAGATTAGTGACACGGATGAGGAAGGTGTTATGATCAAGTTTCTCATGTATGTATTAATGTATTTATGTATTTATAATCCTTTAATATTACACTTCATCCCCATTGTAGATCAACTCTACTGAAAAATCCAGCTTGGTGTGATCAGCTACGTGGAAATAAAACACTGTTTGAGCTTCTCAGGCTTCCATGGGACGTGTCTAATTTGAACAATCAGTGTTTGAGATTTTGTAATTGTGTTATTTTCTATTACACAGCCTGCCTGCGAGGTTGTATTAGTAGCTGTAAGTAACGTAGAGCAGTTTAACAAGCTCAGTCTGTGGTTTAGCAACTGGTAGCTGGATTTTTCAGCAGAAAAGTTTTAAAATAAACAGCTTTATCTCTGAAATATAAAGAATAGAAATAATGAAATACAAACAGGAAAGGAAAAAAAAGAAGTCTGAAAGCATCACAATGTGATTTGTGATTTTTTTTTATTTCAAGTTGATTTATAATGTTTAATATTTAAAAACAAAACATGCATTTTTACAGAAATGGACAGTAAAAGTTAAAGTGATGCAGGTGATGCAGTGATGTCATCCCTGACCCAGTAATCAGATGTAGCTGTAGTTGGATACACACAGACCCTACACTGAGTACCGGGTCAGAGAAACACATCCGAACTAAAACCAGCCAGATGTTTCTCAGAGAAACTGCAGAGGTCTCGAGGTAAAGATTCGTCTCTTTCTACATTAAACTTAACCAAAACTCTTAAAAAAACTCTTACATCTTAAAAAAAAAATTTCACTCATACACTTTTAAAAACAAGTTCTTATCGCATATTTCAACCCTGGTGTGGATTATTTGTATATGTTTATGTTTGTGTCTTAATGTAGGATGTATGGAGATGATTGCAGGTCTCTAATGTGTGTTAGAAAACTATGAGTGTGGAAAAAGTGAATGTTCATGTTTTAAAAAATAAATAAATAAGTAAATAAATCCAGAGGAAGACACTGTTGAAAGTAAAGCTGTGGTTGAAGCCGTTCTTGCACGCCGGATCCGAAAGAAAGCACTAATAAAAGTGAAACTTCTCGCTGCTTGTGAGTTTGTTAGGGGGAATACCACGGCCTTTATGTGTTATACATGCGCTTTAGAAGGTTATTTCCCAAAAAACATCCACACATGAATGAACTGACCTGACCTCCAAATGTGTCCACACTTCCGTGTCTCTTGTTAAAGATCTCTCTGTCTCTGCTGAAACTGTTAAAGAGGGAAAAAAGGGTCTTGTGATGATTTGCTGGAAGTAGCGTATATCTTATATTTCCATGAGGATTATATGATCAGACTTCTTAACTCTTAAGATAAAAGTTGAACTTTTTGTTAGATTTCTCAACCTGGAGATACAATTAACCTTGCAATCATCAACATCATCATCATCATAAAAAAAAAAAAAAAAAAAATCAGATTCACATTTCTTCATCATTTTAGATTTTGTTAGATTGATTTGTCTTCAGAGTAAAACTTACTGCACGCTTCGGAGAGGTTCTTCAGCGCTCCATCACCAGTGCACAAGTCTCGAAGATCTCCTGTAGAACCGACTCATGCACAAAGCAGCGTCTGTCGACTCGGAAAAACATGCTGCAGACCATACCTATTTCCAGTGAAGTTCTCGCGCGGTATTTCACGCAAACTGCCTATTGCTCCACATCCTTCCTCCCGCTTTACTCGACCCTGAATTCTAAGAATCCGACAGAGAAAAATGAGCGACTTCCTCGATCGCAGAAGAGAAGAAAACTGTGTAAGTGTGCAAGTGTGTGTATGTGTGTATGTGTGTGTATGTGTGTGTGTATATGCGCTGTAGACCTTCCTGCTCCTATGTGTGTCTCTTGTCAAGTGTGCAAGGGCAAGCTGCAAGCCACGGTTTTATCGAGTGTTGATGAATTTCCCCTGGGTCTCTCCCCTCACCTGGCTGGGAATTATGTATGTTAGTCACCTTGGTAAGGGACAGTCCCTCAGCCGGCTCCTGACACACAGCTCAGCGCAAATCTCCATCTTACCACCACCTTACAGAGTTTAGTAAATCTACTAAATGTTTTGCTTTTAATGTGTATATAAAATATCACAATCATACAGACTGATATTGTATTGCAGCAGTAACCAAGTGTTTCTCTGATCTTTACATTTTCAGTTTTGTGTTTTGTTTTGTTTTGTTTTTTTTGCCCTGAAAAAATTTCTAGTTTCTTTCAGATTTATTTCGAGTCAAATTTCTCTTTAACTTTATTCACCTTAACAAATTATTGTTCGTGTAAATAATCCTTTTTACTGATAGTAACAATTTTCTTTAGTTTAAAAAAGACTAAGAATTACATTTCACTGTTATATTTCCATTAACAGATTTTTTAAACATCACTGACATGTTTTAGTTTTGCTCTTGTTCATTATTTTATTTATACAATTTTATAATTTTTTTAGAATATAAAGTTCAAGGTCAAAGGTGTGTCAAAGAAAAATAAAATGGAATAAAATTCAAACTATATTAACTATTAGTGACATTGAGAATGTTTTTAAAGCATATTCTCTAGAGAGTGTGTTTTAGGAAATAAAATTTTTATTATTTACTTTTTAAAATTTTTTACTTTCTGTTCAGTTCTGTAGCTGTTTCCTGATTAAATGTTTTCTCCATAACAAAAACAAAACAGTACATCATTTATTTAAATTAATCATTACCTTTAAAAAAAAGTTAAAAATAACAATAACAAATTCAAACCTATGGTGTTGTGTGTCTTTTATATAAAAATGATTTACAATCAAATGAAGGTTTATTAAATAAAGCTACAAAATATATAAATGAATAATAATATTTTATGATGATTATAAATGGACAAAACCTTCAAAATGTTTTCTTTTTTAAATCCAAAAACTGTCCTGAAAAAGAACAAAAATATTAAATTGTTTAATATTTTTTAATATTATATATATATTGTGCATAATTTTATTTAATTTTTTTATTATAATTATTTATTTTTCAACATAATTTGTACATTATACAGTAAGCTTTTTTACAAATGTAAAATTATTTAATAAATACAGAGATCTTTATTTAATTGTTATTTAATTGTTAATAGTAACACCACTAGCACTTTTGCATAGATTTCAGAATTTATTTATTTATTTGTTTGTTTGTTTGTTTGTTTGTTTGTTTAGCTCAATCAGACACCAAAACCGTGTGTGAATGATATAATGCTGAATTAAACACAATAACTCACACACGGGACCATTTGTGAAAAATCACGAAGTGAGAGTTAGAAAAACAAAACAAAAGTAACAACAACAACAACAAAAAAAAACACTTAGCATCATTATTACTCTAAAAGTTTCCATTAACGTGAGGAACAAACCGAAAATTACTACACTGGTGAACTTTGTGTGTGTGTGTGTGTGTGTGTGTGTGTTAGTTATCTGGGCATCATATTTAGAGGAACTTATTTTGATTTGTGAGACTCTCTCTCTCTCTCTCTCTCTCTCTCTCTCTCATGAAATGATTTCCCCTGCATGAGCACATTACATCACATCTCACACTTCTGTGTGTCTGTTGACCTTATGTAGGTTCGAATAATGATGTCATAACCTCAGGATAAAGCACATTTGCATAAAATTTCTGGTGAATCATATAGAACCCAAGCATCTGAAGAGGGAAAGTTTGTGAGTTTGTAGTGTACAGGAAGTGAGAGCAATGCCTGTCACTACCCAGCAACCCCCGATAGTGGGCAGGGCCTCCCTCCTTCTCTCTCTCTCTCCCTCCCTCCCTCCCTCCCTCTCTCTCTCTCTCTCTCTCTCTCTCTGTCTCTCTCTGTCTCTCTCTCTCTCTCTCTCTCTCTCTCTCTCTCGCTCACTCTCTCTCTGTCTCTCTCTCTGTCTCTCTCTGTCTCTCTCTCTCTCTCTCTCTCTCTCGCTCACACTCTCTCTCTCTCTCTCTCTCTCTCTCTCTCTCTCTCTCTCTCTCTCTCTCTCTCTCCCTCCCTCTCTCTCTCTCTCTCTCTCTCTCTGTTTACTTGTGCATTGTCGTTGATGTTGCCTAGGTGAAATATGGTTAAAACATCATCAGTGAAAATGTTTTAACGGTCCTACGCTTTACCAGACCTGTTAGTTTAAATGTTTATTAAGAGTATTTACATTTTCCTTCATAGCAAAGGAGCCAAGTGAATGTGGTTTTTAAAATATTCCTTTTTTTATTTTTAAAATAATGTGATCAATATGTTCATTTTTGAAACCTAAATCTAGTTTTAGAATTTCACGATTTCACAAATTATCTTCAGATTTTCTCTAATTAACCATGTATGAATGATAGAATGAAAAAAGTTGGAAAACTTAAAATATTTTTTAAAAATTAAAAAAAAAAAAAAAGAAAGAAAAGAAAAAAATAAAGGAAAGAAAAGAAAGGCAGAAAAACAGTGATGGAGTAACTGAAGAGTGAGAGAATAAAAAGAATTAAAAAAAAAAAAAAACATCATCAGCATCATTATTATGCTAAATGTTTACAAAATTCAGTTACAGAAACAGCCTAATGCTAAAGCTAGGGTTAGAATAGA
Source organism: Pangasianodon hypophthalmus (assembly GCF_027358585.1). Classification (NCBI taxonomy): domain Eukaryota; kingdom Metazoa; phylum Chordata; class Actinopteri; order Siluriformes; family Pangasiidae; genus Pangasianodon; species Pangasianodon hypophthalmus. The sequence continues at coordinate 986,905 of NC_069724.1, read as the reverse complement.
AATGAAAGTTGTAATATTTTGGAAAGGGGGAAATAATGTAATTGTTAATTAAAATGAAGTAAATAAATGTGAATTCCTGCTTTGCTCAGAAACCGTCCTATCAGACGTTTGAGAAATTACTCAGTGTTTTCTCCCCACCCATGTTAACGGTACACCACTAAACTCACTGACTATCATCATCATCACTGCTCATCTCGCCTAAGAGTTTATTCAGAAAAACGAAGCCCTTGGTTTTACCGGGAAAAGAATTTGTAAGGACTGTAATGTCATTAAATTTCCCCGTAAGTTAATGAGTCTATAATAAGTTAATATCTGTTTCCTGACTTCATTGTTTTGTACATTTCCAGGTAAAGATGAAAGTTTTGTGGTAATAATTTGCATTAAGGTTTCCCTTTATTTCCCTTTATTGATGCTTTAGTTAACAAATGAATTAACAAACACATTAAGTTCAGTGAAGTAACATTAACAGTTAAAAAAAAAAAATAAACTAACACCTTAATTAACAGAATGTTATCAATTTCAAAACATGCTGTAAATTAATTTGGACTCATGTTTAGTCATGGATTGAATTTTTCCCCCTCTTTTCTCTCTAATTTAGTAAATTCCCCTCATTATACATCAGCCATGAAGAGTGAAGGCTAACACGTGAAGTGCTTCCTCTGAGACACGTGAAGCCAAAACAATCGCATCTTCCCAAACTACTGCGTCACAATTCAGCGTAAACATGCTCGGATTAAAGCGCTATCCGCCCTCTTCCACATACACGACCTCATAGACGCCCGTGATTGGCTAGTGTCGCTGTGATTGACAGCGGAGAGAGAGTATGCCCCTCCCACCCCCAGAGCGAGACCGATTCTGCTCTCTTGGACTCGTTGAGATTCGACCTCACAAACTTCGGACTGTTTTCTGTTCATTCGTTCTCCAATCAGAAGGTAGTCCTGGCCGATTTCTATGAAGGTGTTCTTCATTCTAATATGTTATCGTTTCTATAGTAACGTTAATAATCCATATGCTAACACAGACACGATGCATTAAAAGCAAAAATAATCGGCTGTACTGTACAGTATAGACTGTGAAGTTATCCTTTACACATTATAATTATTATATTTATACATAATAAATATATTGTCGAGAAAGAGTCGCCAAAGTTTAAAGCACTTCGCGGAACATCTGTGTGCCTTAATTTCACAAAACGCTGCATCATTTCCTTAATCTGTATTTTATACAGCGGGTCGAGGGATTTTCTTGCTTCCAGTTTAATAACATTAATAGTCTAGTCAGGAGATTTGTCATGTTTTGAACATTTCTGGCAGAAAAGTTGCACATTTCCCTGAAAAGTCTGAAATTATGGATTTCTATTAGAATAATCACACACCATTACCTCTCATGAACTGCAGTCTGGACCATTATGAACCATTTAAACAACAGCCTTAACAATTCTAGCACAAAAATCTATCTGTATATGTATTTCTAATTCAGATCATTTATATTTCAGATATATTTCATTTATACAGTTTCACAATTATCCATAATTTTATAAAACAAGTATGAAACTGAAGGTTGATTGATGGATCTTATATTTTGTTGGTGCCACAAAGAAGTGAAACAAATCCCACTAAACATGCTGTAAGCTATATACTGGGAAAGATCCTCGTGGTGTAAAATGATTATTGAGACTATTGTGTCAACAACAATAGCAAAAAAAAAAAAAAAAAACGTGTGAAGAATCATGGACTGAAAGGTTCTGAGATCATAAAGGAACAGAATCTTGTGTAATAAAGGCCTGAAATCCAGGCGTGAAGAAGAACATCAGATGATTTCAGTTCAGAGGAGAAGAAAAAATCCTGCTCTGTTCTTTACTGTTTATATTCGATGGGTTTTAAAACGGTGTGTGCAGTTTGTCTGGTTCTGTCGCTGCTGGCGCATGTTGATGATGTCAGCAGCCGACCTACAGGCGTACGCAGAGACGTAGACCGATCAGTGACGACACGGACGAGCGTTCAGAGGAAAGATCACGTCTTTGGGCCTGTTCGAGGATCAGAGAGAGCAGCAAGTACAGGTGAGGTGATGAACCCGTGGTACTGTTATAGATCTTTTATGGAGCACCAACCCTGGTCCTGGAGATCCTAACCTGCTCTAACACACACACACACACACACACACACTTCAACCCTGTTATTAAGCTGATGAGTATAAGGTCTGCTGCTGTAATAATAATAATAATAATCATAATAATAATAATCTTGAGTAAAAGTAGAAGTAGTGAACAAGAAAACAACACAATTAAGAGTAAATAAATCGTCTGGTGAAGTAATTACTTTAGAAATTAAATTTTTTTTTAATTTCAGTTGATTATGTCTAATCTGAAAATGTTCTGTATCTGAGGAACAGCGATCGCCCCTGACATGTTGTCCTACAGGCTGCAGCAGCACTTGGAGATATTTAACACAACAGACGATCTCTACTGAAGATCGAAGTGACACCTTAAGTTTACTTTCATACTGTAAAAGATTAAAAGATCTGGCTAGCGCTAGTCTAGCTCACTCAGCTAGCTAACAGCTTACCTGTACATGTTTCCGCAGGTTGGATGTTGAGCTCTAAAATGGCGAGATCTCCACGAGTTTTGTCTCGCGTAATATAATTAGCAGATCATTATCACGCTGAAGCATTTAAAACTGAAGCTAGCTGATAAATTGGGTCAGCGATGCTCATCTGTCTTCACTGTCTCAGACACTGCTGCTGCTGCTGAATAAACTGCTTTATTTTGTTGGAAAAATCACAAAATTTGCACATACTGTCTTTTCATTGGTTTACAGTCTTCCTGAGTTTCATGGCAGGTTTGTATGTTTTTCTAACCTAGACTTTCACTACAGTTAAAGGTACTATGATTTAATTACACTTTGTCATAAACAAATTCGTCATGTGTTACTAATTCAGCTCACTAACACACATACAGCTCTATAGCATCACATCTCCTTCAGCTTCTGTGCAGAAACAAAATGGAGGTTTGAAGGAATTTGTGAGCAAGATGATTCGACATTTCAAACTCCACGCTCCTCCTGCCACCGTGTACGCTCTCCCCGTCACCTTCATCGCCATCACGCTGCTCTGCTGCGTCACGTGAGTCACTCGGAAAACATCAGTCTCCCTTTCAGAACTCCTGTTCGAGCTAATGCAGACCATGACTAAACTTTACACACGAACAATATATGACAAAAATATCCCATCTCAATCTTTCAAGATATTTCTACAATCAGAGGTCACACAGAGGTCAAACAGAAGTCCCAGCAAAAGCAAAGTGTTGCATTTCAAAATGCAAAATTAACACTGAAAAGGAGGATTTTTTTTTAAAATCTGCACAAAATTTTTAAAAACATTTCACAATTTTAAAAATCCAGATATTATGCCCCGCCCACTCACACTCAATGGACCAGAGATATAACATCTTGCCTCCATCTTGAAAAGGTCAGATACTCGTTTAGAGGATCTGAAAAACAGTTCTTTAAGATCTTAAAGAACCCCTTTATCCATCATTTCCATCCATATGTACCAAATAATTCCTTGTTATTGACTCAGCAAATTCTAAAAGGATACCAAACCAGAGTACTTCATCTACTCTTTAAATTTATTTATTTACTTAACAACTTTTTTTTTTTTCTTTTTAAATACAAATTATTCTTCGATTAATCTCATAATGGTCAGCATGGGCGTGATTCTGGGAATAGTTGGTGAGGGTCGAGGGAATGTATTAAAAAATACAATAAAATAAAAACAGTAAAAAAAGATCTCAGTAAAGTGTATCGTCACGATATTGATATTATATGATCATATCGCTCGGCCTTAGAGGGAAATAATCATGGTGTTAGATGCAAATTCTCCATATAACATTCATTTATTCCATTTCCCATTTTCAAAAAATTAAATTAGCATACTCATAAGTTTCTTAAACCAGGGAGGGATTCTCAAACCTTCTACAGTCAGGAACTTATTTAACTGTAAACAAACAAACAAACAAATAAATAAATAAATGAGGATTTATTTTTGCAAATAAGCTATTTTAAAAAAACAAAAACAGGCGCATTATTTATATGTCTACAATACTATTTAGATTATTTATTATTCCTGTAGAACCTATTTTTACTAAAATTTTTGCTTCTTTACTTAAAACTGCATGTCATGAATTTTTCTAAATATCTCTTATATTAAAAAATAAACAAATGGTTCATATGTTGTTTAAAAAAAAAACGGTTTAAAAAAGGATAAAATGTTATATCAGAAATTTAAAAAAAATCTACTAATGTGTTTATAAATGAAAACGGTTCACATTCTGATCTAAAATATAGCAATATTCCTGAAAATGTACGCAGTTTATGACTGATTTTTATTTTGTTTGTTTGTTTGTTTGTTTGTTTGTTTGGGGGGATTGTGTAGAAAGTTTATAAAGCTATACCAGAGGATAATGATTTATTTAAAATGCATGAAAAGGTTCATGAACATATCTGTAACACGACAATCAAATCTGAGTGTAAAATAAATCTTTTTTTAAACCATACTTCTAAAGTTTTTGCTATTTTTCCTGTAATGACTGCGGCTGTATCTGTCGTTTTATACCTTTATATTTACATTCCTTCTCTTCTCCTTTCCAGGTGTGCTATAGACAGGCCGGTTCTGTTAGACGGCGGTTTCTAGGAAGCAACAACAAACAACAAATACAACGAGTCGTCTGTTCGTTCATAAACGAAAGGAAAAGAGCTACTGAAAAATACCAAATCCTGCTTCATTAAAAACGAAAATACTGGTAGTCTCTCTCTCTCTCTCTCGCTCTCTCTCTTTCTCTCTCTCAATAGATAGATAGATAGATAGATAGATAGACAAATGGACAGATGGATCTTGGTGGTTTTAAGCCATATGAGCTCTACATGAACACGTTAGCTGCAATCTTATAACACTGTTATATAGCTTATACTACACATACAGTAGTTATAGTAGTTATAGTTATAATATGTATAGTTATAGTAGTTATAGTTAAAGTAGTTATAGTTATAGTAGTTATAGTAGTTATAATAGGTATAGTTATAGTAGGTATAGTAGTTATAATAGGTATAGTTATAGTAGTTATAGTAGTTATAGTTATAGTAGTTAAAGTAGTTATAGTAGTTATAATAGGTATAGTTATAGTAGTTATAGTAGTTATAATAGGTATAGTTATAGTAGTTATAGTTATAGTAGTTATAGTTATAGTAGTTATAGTTATAGTAGTTAAAGTAGTTATAGTAGTTATAATAGGTATAGTTATAGTAGTTATAATAGGTATAGTTATAGTAGTTATAGTTATAGTAGTTATAGTAGTTATATTTATAGTAGTTATAGTAGTTATAATAGGTATAGTTATAGTAGTTATAGTTATAGTAGGTATAGTTATAGTAGTTATAGTAGTTATAGTAGTTATAGTTATAGTTGTTATAGTAGTTATAGTAGTTATAGTTATAGTAGTTATAGTAGTTATATTTATAGTAGTTATAGTAGTTATAATAGGTATAGTTATAGTAGTTATAGTTATAATAGGTATAGTTATAGTAGTTAGAGTAGTTATAGTAGTTATAGTTATAGTAGTTATAGTTATAGTAGTTAGAGTAGGTATAGTTATAGTAGTTATAGTAGTTATAGTAGTAGTGTAAGTTCACCACAAGAGGTCATGTTTGCTCATTTTTCCCATCACGAGGCAGAGAGAACACACCAGTCAATCAACCCACATGTTACTGTGGAAAACAGGAGCCTGACTGCATGTACAGTGTGTGTAATGTGCTGGTGTAAAGGCTGGAAATTCTCAGCACTGATGTGGATGTTCTCAGGTGAACACTGACCTCCATCTTCTTCACTGTTTTTACCTGGATACTGTAGACCTTATAGTCATCATACAGCTGTACAAGAGTAATAATCTTAATCTTAATAAAAAGAAAGTATAATCTGGTGTCACCCAGAACAACACGGCTTCCCTCTGGAGTCTGTTGTTTTTCCTTCGTCTCTGCCGCTGTCTGTGGTGCAGCAGGTAACGTGTGTGTGTCGTTCATTATGGATCTAAACGCAACCCTACATCTGGATTTCTGTAAAACTGCTTTGTGACTGTATCAATTAAAACGAAAATTAAATTGAACTGAAGGTTGGAAGTTACATGAAACATGAGGTTTTCAGTAGTAACAAGTTTACATCATTATTTCTGTATTGTGATTTTTTTTGTAAATTCTGTGAATTCTGCATTGAGCAAATATGTGTAGTTTTTAAAAGCAGCTCTTTCATCACTTACTACTTCCTTACTTCCTTCCTTCCTTCCTATTTACTTCCTTACTACTTACTTATCTATTTGCTTACTTACTACTTCCTTCCTTCCTTCCATACTTCTTACTTACTTGTATACCTACTTATTTTCTTCCTTCCTACCTTCCTTCCTACTTACTATATCCTTCTTACTTACTTACTTACTTACTACGTACCTACTTCCTTTCTTCCTTCCTTCCTACCATACCTGTTACTTACCTATAAACTTACATACTTATTTACTTACTTACTTCCTACCTTCTGTCCTTCCTATTTCCTAAATCCTTACTTACTTAGCTACCTACATTCTTCTTAGCTACTTCTTTCCTTACATACCTACTTCCTTCCTTCCTTCCTATTTACTTATTTATTTACTTAATTACTACTTACCTACTGACATTCTTCCTTCGTTCTTTATTATTTACTTACTTCCTTTATATGTACCTACTTCCTTCCCTCCTTCCATACGCACTTCTTACCTACTTACTTACTTACAACTTACCTCCTTGCCTGCTTTCATTCTTGCATACTTACTTCTTTCCTTACTATTTACTTACTTCCTTACATTGTACCTACTTCCTACTTGCTTACTTACTTGCTACTTCCTACCTTCCATTCTTCGTAATTACTATACTCTTATTTACTTACTTGCTTACTTATTTACATAATACATACTTCTTAGCTACTTTCTTGCTTACTATTTATGTCCTTCTTTCCTCACACACTTCTTATTTACTTACTTGCTATGAACTTAGCTCATAACATAGCTATTTACTTACATACTTCCTTCCTTACTTATACTTACTTACTTTCTGTCCTTCCTAATTACTCTATCCTTACTTACTTACTTACCGACAAGCTTCTTACCTACTTCCTTCCTTACATACTTCCTTCCTTACATACTTCTTACTTAATTATGTACCTACTTACTTCCTACTTTCCAGCCTTTCTAATTACTATATCCTTACTTACTTACTTACCAACATGCTTCTTACCTACTTCCTTCTTTCCTTCCTATTTATTTACTTACTGGCATACAACTGTACCTACTTACTTACCATTTACTTCCTCCTTTCTTCCATACTTCTTACTTACTTCCTTACTTACTTACATATTTCCTTCATTCCATCCTTTCTAATTACTATATCCTTACTTACTTACTTACTGACTTACATACTTCCTAAATGCTATATCCTTACATACTTACTTCCTTACCTACATACTTCTTACCTACTTCCTTCCTATTTATTTATTTAGTTGCGTACATCCGTACCTACTTATTTCTTCCCTTCCCTACTTCAATACTTTCTTATGTACATATTTCCATCCTTCCTAATTACTATATCCTTACTTACTTCCTTCCTTACATACTTCTTACTTAATTATGTACCTACTTATTTACTTCCTGCCTTCCATCCTTCCTAATTACTATAACCTTCCTTCCTTGCTTACCTACGTACTTCTTACCTACTTCCTTCCTTCCTATTTATTTATTTAGTTGCGTACATCTGTACCTACATACTTCTTCCCTTCCGTACTTCTTTACTCAATTATGTACCTACTTATTTAATTACTTCCTACTTTCCATCCTTCCTTATTACTATATCCTTACTTACCTACTTACTTACTTACCTACCTACATATGTTGTAGCTAATTTCTTACTTACATACTTCTTTCCTTCCTTGCATACTTCTTACTTACTTATGTACCTACTTACTTCCTACTTTCCATCCTTCCTAATTACTATATCCTTACTTCCTTACTTACTTACTTACCTACATCCTTTCTCACTATTTATTTACTTACTTAATTCTTACCTACTTCCTTCATTCCATCCTTTCTAATTACTATATCCTTACTTACTGACTTACATACTTCCTAAATGCTATATCCTTACACACTTACTTCCTACTTCCTTCCTTCCTTTCTATTTATTTATTTAGTTGCGTACATCCGTACCTACTTACTTCTTCCCTTCCCTACTTCAATACTTTCTTATGTACATATTTCCATCCTTCCTTCCTTCCTTACTTACTTAATTATGTACCTACTTATTTACTTCCTGCCTTCCATCCTTCCTAATTACTATAACCTTCCTTCTTTACTTACTTAATTCTTACCTACTTCCTTCCTTCCATCCTTTCTAATTACTATATCCTTACTTACTTACTGACTTACATACTTCCTAAATGCTATATCCTTACACACTTCCTTCCTTACCTACATACTTCTTACCTACTTCCTTCCTTCCTTCCTATTTATTTATTTAGTTGCGTACATCCGTAACTACTTACTTCCTCCCTTCCCTACTTTCTTACTTACTTATGTACCTACTTACTTTATAACATCCTACTTTCCATCCTTCCTAATTACTATATCCTTACTTACTTAGCTACATACTTCTTACCTACTTCTTTCCTTACAAACTTCTTACTTAATTATGTATCTACTTACTTATTTAATTACCTACATACGTTGTAGCTAATTTCTTACTTACATACTTCTTTCCTTCCTTGCATACTTCTTACTTTCTTATGTACCTACTTACTTCCTACTTTCCAGCCTTCCTAATTACTATATCCTTACTTCCTTACTTACTTACTTACCTACATCCTTCTTACCTCCTTCCTTCCTTCCTTTCTATTAATTTATTTAGTTGTGTATGTCTGTACCTACTTCCTCCTCCCTTCCCTACGTCATTATTTACTTATGTACCTACTTCCTGACTGCTGCTTACTAAAATTCAAGCCCCAAAGAAAAGCAGTGAAGGTCACAACATTGTGGCGGCGATCAAAGCGTTAACAGTAAGGCGGGTGCAGAAGTGGGCGTGGCCACTCGCTGTGAGCAGCTGATCCGATCCGCTGATCCGGTTCTGCTGTATCAGCCAATCATCGTGCGAGGGGGGCGTGGCTTTGCGTTGTGCTGGGTGGGTGGGGGCGAGAATAATGCAAGTGGAAATGGGTTTGTGGATCTGCTGGCTGAGGGGGTGCAAAGAAGACCGGACCGTGCACACACACACACACACACACCAGACACACACACACACCATCGCGTAGTCATCTCACCGAATTTCAGCTCGTGACGTCGTCTGTTTTATTTACAGCTCTGGCATAGGTGTGTGTTCATTGCTCAGTGTGTGTGAGTGTGTGTGTGAGAGAGAGAGAGATAGTGTGTGTGTGTGTGTGAGAGAGTGTGTGTGAGTGTGTGCTGGGGGTGGTGTTGCACACATCTCTGTAAGATCTGCAAGGCAGGGTGGAGATCTATCAGGGTTCTTGGGGAGGTTTAGATGTTTATTTCAGAGTGCATTAAGGCCAGGACGCTAGTTTAGGGCGTTTTGTTTGCGCGCGTGCAGAAGCAGAAGACGACAGACAGACGACAGGCGACAGACAGCGACGACAGCAGCGACGGTATCGGGTCGCGTCGTGATGTCGTAAATCCAAACAAGAGACCTCGGTCGGATGGATGAAGAGAGCGCACAGCTTTCCGGCTTGGAGTAACGGTTAACCTAGCTTGTTAGCTAGCAAGCTAGCTTAGCTATCTCTCTATCTATCTGTCTGTCTGTCTCTGTGTGTGTGTGTGTGTGTGTCTATCTGTCCATCTCTCCACCTCTCCCCTGCTACTCGCCGCTCGCGCACCCGGAACACCGGACAGAACCCCACCGCAGTTCATGTTCCGTCACGAAGTCGGCGTCCTGTCGTTCATCCCGTCGTGTTCGTACCTGTTCCAGCACGAGAAGAGGAACATGTCCCGCTACAGCATGTACAGCCTGCTGGACTGGATGTACGGCGGAGTGGATCCCCGGTTCGAGGGGAACGGAGGGCCCGAGTGCGCCGCCTTCCTGCCGCCGCGCCAGCGCGCGTGCGAGAGCCTGGTGTTCGTGCTGCTCTCCGTGGCCGAGGTGATCGTGTCCGCGCGCCACATCAGCGTCTCGAGGGCGCACCGGGAGGCCGTGAGGGACACGCGCCGCCACAAAGAGGACAGTCTGGGCAAGAACCTGCTGCTCGCCGCGCTCTGCATCACCTTCGGGGTGGAGGTGGGCTTCAAGTTCGCCACCAGGACCGTCATCTACCTGCTGAACCCCTGTCACGTGGTCACTATGATACAGGTGAGGAGATTCAAACAACACTGTACACACATCATACTCAGAATAATAATAATAATAATAATAATAATACTAACAATACTCATACTACTACTAATGATAATTAGAAACAATAACAATAAACAGTAAACAATAGCAGTGTCACGTGGTCACCATGATACAGGTGAGGAGGTTCAAACAGCACTATACACACATCATAGTCAGAATAATAATAATACTACTACTACTACTACTAATAATAATAATAATAATTAGAAAGAATAACAATAGTAAATAATAACAGTGTCACGTGGTCACCGCGATACAGGTGAGGCGGTTCAAACAATAATATACATACATCAAACTCATAATAATAATAATAATAATAATTAGAAAGAATAACAATAGTAAACAGTAACAATGTCACGTGGTCACCGCGATACAGGTGAGGAGATTAACACAATACTGTACATACATCATACTCAGAATAATAATAATGCTAATGCTACTACTACTAATAATAATAATTAGAAAGAATATACAATAGTAAACAATTACAAACAATAACAGTGTCACGTGGTCAGTCACGTCATACAGGTGAGGAGTTTAAAACAAAAAACTATATATACATAATAGTCAGAATACTACTATTACTACTACTGATAATAATAATAATAATAATTAGAGAGAATAACAATAGTAAACAATTACAAACAATAACACAAACAATTAGTAAACAATAACAGTGTCACGTGGTCACCGTGATACAGGTGAGAAGGTTCAAACAACAACAACGAAAACTAATATATATATATTTATCATACATCTCAAGGTTAATAAAGTAAAATAGGATAATAATAATAATAAGAAGAAGAACTAAAAATAAAATAGACTAATAATAATTAGTTAATTGTTGTTGTTATTTCCTACAAGAGTTTTACAGTGTGAATTTAAAAAATAAAATAATAAAATAAGTTAATATGTCCCCATGATACAGGTGAGAGATGCGTGGATTTTAATAATAATAATAATAATAATTATAATAATAATGTTATTATTACTTCATACATCTCTTTCAGTGCTTTACAGAATGAAGTAAAAAAACAGAAAAGTAATAAAACAGAGTAAAAAAATATAGAAAAATATGCTGATAATTATACTGTAATTAAAATTAAAATAAAAATAAAGTTTGTTTATATAGCACTCCATACTACAAGAATAGCAAAAAAAAGTAGAGTAAAAAAATATAAATAATAAATGGTAAAATAGTGTAATAATAATGTAATAAAGTGACAGAAAGAAGAAAACAATAACAAAGCCATGTGGTCACTGTGATGCAGGATGTGTGTTTTTAATAAAATATAATAAAATATAAATAATTCATACAACTCAAGGTTAATATTGTAAAATAAAGTAATAATAAAAATAACAAGTGCTAAATTATTTATATAGTGTGAAACATAATCAAACAAAAGGCAAATAAAAATTATACAGAACAATAATAATAATAAATTTTATTTCTATAGCACATTTTATACAACTCAGTGCTTTTCAGCATGAGGTTAAAATAAAAAAATTAAAATAGTAAAATAAATAATAGCAGTGATAGAAAGAAGAAAAGAATAGCAATAGAAAATATAATTAAAATATACAATAAAATAAAGTGTTTTAAAATAGAGTAAAAGTACAAATATTAAACTAATTTGAAAGCAACGTAAAAAAAAGGTGAATAATAAAAGAATCCTAAAAAAGCTAAAGTGAGAAAAAAAATGTAATTCGATAAACGATGAAACGCTGAACGCTACAAGAAAATTTACTCATTTATCAGACGATTTTATCTAAAAAGGAGCGGAGCAGAAAAATTAAACTCCGCCCTGAAACATTAACTTAAATATATTTATATATTTATATGTTTAGTGATTGTGGAGCTAATTTGTTGGTTGGTGTTGTATTTTTTTTTTTAATTCCGTGAAACGTTAGCGGTTGTGCGTCACACGTGGACGCGTCTGCATTAAGTTACGATAAAGACTCGACTAGTTAGCGATGTGCGAGATGACGAGCGCGACGGAGTTGACGGCGGCGTTAGCGTGATAGTTGAAGCTTTGGAAGCTGATCTTTTTTGTACAGATGACAGAGCAGGACAGACTGAAGGACTAAAGCGCCGCTGCATCGCTCTCTTTAGCTCGAGATGAACCGCGGGCGAAATCTCACTGCACCGATATCAGCAGGGAGTCGAACGGCATTGTGGGTAAAGCAGGAAGTGAAAATACACTCATTTAAGAATAGAAAATTGAAAATAATATTCTGAATAAGACGCCATTTTGGGTTTTGCCCCCTCTCCAAAATTAAAAAAAGATGGCGGACTTTTGGCTTCTTCAAGTCACAGTTTGTAATTACTGTTTTTTTTTTTAAAAAGAATGATAGGTAGATTTCACGATATCTGTGATATTTTAGAAAAGTGTATTGTGACAGAATTTATCACGATACCGATATTATATCATAATATCGCCCAGTTCTGCGCGACCGAATGTACGATAACGACACTTTCACACCTGTTAGTCCGTTTATAAAGTTCAAATCAGAGCAAAATTTGGTTCTTTTTGGTTCGTTTGGTTTGGTTTGTTTTCTCGCCGCACGTTATTAAACGCTGTTCAGAAACACGACGGTGGAAAAAGGGGAACGAAGATTTACAGAGCGAGAAGAGAAATCACACAAAACGCTCGCTAAATGGCCGATAATTATATAAATAGTTAGTTGTAAACATTTTGTGTGTCGCATCCAGCTTTCAGCTTTTTTTTTGTTCGTCTGCAGCGCTACAGCTCGGTGCTTTGGCTCGGTTCAGCAGCGAACGTCTACAGAAAACCCGAAACACACGGCACGCAGCGATTCACTTCCTGCAGGGAGTCGATTCAGATTCAGAGTCGAATCATTTGCTCACTGCAATCGAGCCACGCTAGGGTTTGATTAGAGCCGGATGAAAACACTTCACTGAGGGGTGTGTGTGTGTGTGTGTGTGTGTGTGTGTGTTGTAACAGCATGAGTGTATCAAGCAAGTGCAATAGAAAACACCCAACTGTCAGCGCTGAGTTGAGAAATAATCCTGCGGCCAAAAATATCCAGGCCCCAGCCAGCGGTCAGAATCCGGCCAGAGACGAAGAGTCGAGGGGCATAAACATAATTTGTTTATGGAAAACATGAGCTGTGTTTTGTTTAAGTGTTTTAAAACCCCCTGACTGACTGTGACACACACACACACACAGAACACACCATCACGCCACTATAATGTCACTAAAGCTAAAGATTTAATGAGAAACGAGCAAAATAATATCTTCTCAGTTGTCACCTTCTTATCGTCTCTTTCACTTGATGATGATTTAGCACCAGAGACGACTCCGATCCCATACCCGGGATCAGTATCGGGTCAGAACCAACAACAACAACAACAACAACAACAACAATAACAAAAAATGGTGGCTCAGATTTCGGAGAAAAAAATTCCATCTTATCCTGTAACGAGTGGAAAAGATTGGAATCGGATTTGGAGAAGAATTTTTATTTTACAGCTAAAGAGACTCGACTGTATTTTGTTTTGCTTTATTGGTTTTATTATATTTATACTTTATACCGTTTATTACATTTACCAGGATTTTAAAAAGCTGCGTTTTTTAGTGCAAGTCGTGTTTTTAGCTGCATATAAATATAATTTTAAAACTTAGTAGTTTGTAAAGTAATAAAATATATCGGATGAGTATCGGTATCGGCTGATCCTCGAGGTTTCAGTATCGTTATCGGAAAAGACAACGCGGTTTCATACCATCTCTGTTGTAGAATTCGCAATAATTCGTATGACTCAGTAGGTACGAGGGTTAGCGTTAGGGATTTGGGTTTTTCTGACGAATGGTTTGTGTGAAATTCCATGAAATCCAACCTCTCGCTTTGTTGAATTCGTTCAAATCTTTCATGAAAGCGGATCGATTCTGACTCGAGGCAGCGGCGCTGAGAAAACTTCATGGAAACAACATGTAAGCTGAAGCATGAACCTTTTCTTCACAGCAGTTCCATACAAAAATATGATATATATATTATACATGATTCTAGAGAGTGTTTAACTGGATGATCATGAAGATTTGCACAAATCTGTTAATCATTAAAACAATTTTGAAAGTTTTCCCGTAAATGATTAAATATAAAATCTCCAAAAGTATATTTTCCCCAGATATATCATCATACCGGTGTCTGAACTCTCTGAGACACTGGTTTTAATTTCAGGAATGTTTTAAAAGTTGAAGATAAGATGATCGATGATAACGTGGCTGGATCTCCTGCTGTATACTGCAGTTTTCTGTCTGATGGATTGGGTGATTTTTGATAACGTTATTAAATTCCAGCTTTGAATATTAATATTTTTTGAATTCTTACGTGCTCGGTCTCTCGAGTGCTGCACGTTCGAGCGGTCTGATAAACACGAGTAGGTCAGGGCTGGGTGGAAATAGCCTGAAGGTAAGCCGATTCTTCATCACTTATCACCTTTCTCTCACCCTGAAGGACGTTTTTACTTCTTTACAGCTCAGTGCTAATATTGACCAGGTGAGATAGGAAGAGAATGAAGAGATAGACGCTAACTGTTCACACAGACGAGTTTATTTACTCAGTAATGCCTTTCACCGGCCGTGATTTTCTGCTTCCTGAATCATATGTTACACTCAGTGAGCGTTATTCATTGATCGAGTGCTTGTTTTGCTTCTAAAGTGCGTCTAGAATTATTGGCACCCTTCATGAGAATGCACAAAAATTAATATATGAACAGAATTAAACGGGTATCACGTGATATTTTGAGCTCAGATGTACAAATGTGTAGTTTTATTTAAGACAAAACAGTAGTGTTTTTTTTTTTTTTACAATAGAAGAACATTATTTGCGAATTGATTGGCACGTTCAACATTTTTACTTTGTGCATTTTGTACGAAAATAATCCCTGATGTAGTCCGAATCTGTTATTTCTCTCGTACCGCAGCGATTTGCCAACGATTACGGTTTTTCCTTTATTAATGAGAGACAGTTTACGCTTTTTAACTGTTTATAGCTACATTTAATGTCGTGGAACGTCCTCGAGACAAGTTAGTTCCTGTTCTCGCTTACGTTATAGCAGCTATAAACAGTCGTTCCTTCACCAGCCTCTCTTCTCTCTCTCTCTCTCTGTCTCTCTTTTCTTACATTAATAAGACAGAAAAACATAGTTTGTCATGTTACAGAAAAACCGCAAAAAAGCGTAAACTCCTCTGTCCTGACTTACGAAGAGCTGACGCTGGAGACTCCTTCAATAAGTGTTACGTAATTATGTCCTAACAGAAAATGCCATCACATCAACGATTTAAACATTAAATACATTTTTAAAAATAATGTAATGTTAATAGTTTTTAGGATACTAGGTTACCATGAGCGTCTGCTGGTCCCTGTGAATGAGCTGTTGCCATAGAAACGATATCGTATTAGAAAGAACGAGCGCATTAATATAATCTAAAGCTGGAACGACCGACAGAGCTGATGATGGAGATGGTTTTATTTGAGAATTCAGGCATCGCGTGTGATCATCTCCTTAAAACCAGAACAGAAAAAAAGAAAGGGACCAGCTTCACAAAGTCGATTGCGAAAGAGCGGAGATTTTGTAACTAACCTCAAATTTAAATAAAAAATGCGGAAGAGCGTAAAAGTACTCTTGACCGCTGGGAAGTGTTTCTTCACACCTTAGATATTTCACTCTGACTGAACCAATCTTGAGTATCGTCTCTCAGATTGCACTCTTGCTTCCTTCCCCTTTTTTAATTCCACGTGTACTGTTGCGTGCACTCGAGCCCGTGCGCCACGGCGCCACCCGATGGCTGGACGCAGGGCAGGACGGCTGGCAGGAGCGGGCGGACATGGTGCCAAGTTCAAGACCCCGGTGCCAGAGCAGTGAGGATCTCCTGGCACGGTTCCTCGTATTCAGTCAGGGGAATATCGGAGTTGTTTGCCGGAGGAAGGGAACGTAATTTTCTCAGGACCACGAATGAAAAGAAAGAAAGGACGAGGCAAGGCTTTTTCAAGGACATGGCTCATACCAAGGAGAGTTAGTCTGAGCATGGCAATAGTTCCACGTCCTGTTACTGCTTGTGCACGTCGTTGAGAAAGAGAGACTGGGAAATACTTGCGTAATTTTTTTTTTACAATTTTGGCATATTTATACTTTAATTGAGTGTTATTGAAATACTTGTACTTTCACTCAATTACATTTCTGTTAAAAAAAAATAATTTTCAACGTACCTTCAACGTACTCATTACAAACCTCTCTTCTTCTCTCATCCAGCTAATGACATCACGTCACACGAGCTCAGTCTCACGTCCAATCATTTTGTAGGATAAACTACAAGATCGAGAACCGTTCCACTTTCTCATGCTACACGACACAGTGTGGTTAGCGCCGTAGCTATCTGTGTGTAGACGTCGAGGATGAGCGTCTCCTTTACCTCCAAAGAGGCATGAACTTCATCTAAAAGCATGTTGAGGAACATCTAAAAGAACGTTAACTTGCTATTTTTAGCTGTTTTTTTTTGTTTTTTTTTAACAGTTAATATGGAAAGTCAAATTCTAGGAAATGGTAAATATCAGTTATTTACAGGATATTTTACATCTGATGAATTCGTTAGCAAACTACGTAGCGCTAGTCACGTATACGAGCAGCAAACTTACGGAGATTCAGCGTTTTCAGGCAAAACTTCAGCGAAAGTGATATTCTAACAGTTTCGCGTGAAAACGTGGCAAAAAACTTCAGTGCATTTAAAAGTAGAAACTTTCTGACTTTGACTTGAGCACATTTTTGGTTTCCGGTTTTAATTGAGGAAGATTTAAAACACGTTATTTATTCTTCTGCTTTTTCACGCCTGCTTTTGAGCCATTGTGTCGTCCGGTGTCGTTTCAGATGAAGTCGATCATGTATGAATGGCTAACGTAGGGCACGGCTTCTATTGTGTCGTGGATTTTAAGGTGTTAAATTTCATGGCTTGGGTTTCGGAGGATTTGTTATCCGATTGTGTTAACCTTTAGTCACCTTTAAGTGCTTTAGTTAATTTAAATATTAAAGCAGAGAGCAGAAATATGACTAATGTTACGCAGTTTAACGTGTAGAATCACTAACATGACATCGAAATAAATACAAATTTATTTAAATCCTCAAATATGTATAAAGAGTCAGAGATGTACGTGCTAATATATTTTTAAATTCATATATTATCTTTTTTCTGAAAGGGTGAAAATACACAATAAATGTATTAAAGTGTTTATAAAGCCTCCTGATCACACACATTTTCTCACTAAAGCTAGTAATGAAATCAGAGTTTATTATTATTATTTATTTATTTATTATTTTTTTAATTATTTCTTGTCAGCATGATGAGTTTATTTAACATCAGCCTACATATCTTTGTTTATAATATTTCTTTTCTAACACATCATAAAAAGGGTTAGTGATACCAAATATAAAGTACAGGGAGAAATAAACTTGTATATTTTTTTGTATTATATATTTTTTTAAGAATTATTTTAATACATAAATACAAAAAGCATATATTCAAGCATATATTCGAGACATTCAAGATTTAAAGTATTTATAAAATATTTTTCTCTTTCTTAGCTAAACTCGCCTAGCTGTACTGTTACGAATAAACGACGTTTGCGAGAATTTCGCGGATATATATTTATTATATATATTGTATATAACAAACAAATAAATACATAAACAAACAAACAAATTAATTAATTAATTAATAAAAATACAGAGCCACTGGTACCTTGTGTCAAGGCCAAAATACGAAACAAACACCGAGACTAACTGTAGAAAGAGACGCTGACTTACGTTTACGAATAAATAAAGCACACAAACGATAAATGACGATCTACTTTCGTTTCTCTTTCTCCCTAAAACTGATTATCGGTAGATTGTTAAAAGTCGGGCGTAACCTGTACGCGCGCGACCGCTTTATTTCACGACTGCTGAAACGCTAAAACTAACGCACATCTGCTGCACTTGATGCTAGTCGTCTTAGAAAGAGTCAGAAATGCGTCGCTTGTTAGCAGTGGAGTTGCCATGAATTCGTTTCGATGCTGAATAAAATTGATATTTAATCTATACGATTTTTTTAAACGTGTTTTGAGCAGATGCCAAACGTCAGTAGGAGCGGTGATTGGATGCGTTTGTTATATTAATCATTCCTGATCGTTCTATAGTTCACCGATCTGACCCTGTTAATAACGTTACCATAAAATACGTTTATGACGTTCCACTGAAAAAGATTTTTAAAAATGATTAAGATAACGTTAGTAACATGCTGATCTACGGTTCTTTTCTCTACGTTCCTTCTGTATGCGCTCAGACTGTAGCTGTAGCTAGCTGCTTTCATTCAGAAAAAAAAATACCTCACTCTGATTGGTTAATCCAGCCAGTTTCTCATCAAATCTACTAAAACGAATCGTATGGATGACTTCGTAAGCCTTTTAGGAGCCTCGTTATAGCTCCAAACTGTGCAAAACAATGTTATACGTCCAGCTGAATAGTTTTCTGGACTTTTTTTCCCCATAAACCTCCTATTATTCTGTAGTTTCAGAGCCTTGGTTATTGGTGTTAATCAGTAGAACAGATAATAATAATAATAATAATAATATGTTAAAAGTGAATAGCGTTAGTTTCTGGGTTAGCTTTAAGGGTTAGCTTTAAGGGTTCGTAGTAAACGCTGATGTGATCCCAGGTGGAATTCGAGTCTCTATAGAGACACCGGTGCTCTGTAGTCAGTCCCGGACGATCGAATCATTCATCACGAGCATGGAAAGATCGGCAGCGTGGAAAAATTAGTCATCTAATTAAGTCATCTAACCTGGCAAGGCTTAATCATCCGCTCCTGTTGGCATGCGAGTGTGTTTAGCTTCGTAAAGAGCCGTGTCACTGCGGCGTAACCTTTAACGAGTCACGGCGGTGACAATTCTGTTCGTTCATGTTTAGGGTAAACATTGTGCTCCAGCACACACGCACGCTTCTCAGCGTTTGTTAACAGTACAGTCCGATTCCGCGTATTTATTATTGCGTACGCTGAGGAACACCAGACTCGCCTTTGTGGAGAAATAAAAGGTTAATTCATGTTTACGAGTATATTGTGGGTATTGTTGGTATTTCCACAATAATGTCAAACTCAAATCAATGAGCCTTTGAAAGGCCGTAATTATACGCTATTCATTTGCGAACGTGTTATTATCTATTCTCTGAAAGATCTAAGATAATAACAACTGATTAAAGATTTTTTTATATATATTTGGGGTTGTATAGACAAGTTAACTAACACGTTCACTCAGTATTCACTGTGAGGATGTCGAATAGAAGGTTGGTGGAAAAAAAAAAAAAAGGGAGGCAGATGGGAAAGAAGTGATCTGAATGGAATATTCCAGACTAATACGACATTCATAGATTCCTTGTCTGAGGTTTTCTTCTGCTTTAAATGGAACGTTTTCACGTTTTCAGTTTCGGTATCGGTTCGTATGAAGTGCATGCACTCAGCTGTTTTTAACTATTTTAACTTCGGAAAAGACAGTTTACACTTTTGACTATTTTTTTTTTTAATTTGGCCTACTAGTAAAAATTTACACTTGTGCAACACCTTATGCATGTGATATATATGTATCATACATATAATATATCAAAAATATATAATTATAATGTTAAGAAGCAGATTTATGACGAACTCGCACAAGCTAAGATCATACGCAGCGTTAGACTTAACACAGAAATGGAAAGTCGGAGCTCGGAATTGTCATTTTTTCAAACTCAAGCTACAAAGTGGGCGGAAAAACACGGACGCCTCAATGTACATCATGTGTTTAGCTCATTAGCAACTTAGCTAGCTAGCTAACTGTGCTGAATGATGTATATATACTTCAGAACAGTGAACTATAGAGTCAGTGTTATAGATTTAACTCGTGAACATGTCTGTATGCTGATTTATCTAAAGCTGATACGTGTAAATACAGTATAACTCATTTACACGTAAGAAGTGCTGCTGATGCTGTGAGCGGCCATTTTGTTTTGACGTCACTCCCTGAACTCGGGGTTGAGGAGACCATCCCGAGTTTCTGAGTAGGAATTCTGAGTTGAATCTCTCACTGTTTTCTTTAATTTTTTTTCCTTTGTTGGAGTTTCAAAATTAAAAGTAAAGACCTCTAGACGAATGCAGCGATAATATTAACTGTTATTAAAGTAACAGTATTACTTTTTTTTTTTTTTTTTTTTTGTACGTTTGGGTTAGACCGTAGACGAGCGGCGTGCGAAAAGAAACTAACATTGCAGAAATAATTAGAAACAATCCTGTTTATTATTTACGCCAAAAAATTGTTTATTTATTTCTTTTCCTAATTGCTTAACTGTAGAAGTCGCAGTTGTTGTTATTTTCTTTAGCACAGAAAATTCTTAATTCCCAACGTTAGAAGACTTCTCTCAAGTAATGAATAATTCTGACATAATCTGAACCCAATTAAAACCGCATAATTAATTAAAACTCGGATGTTGGTTTATTGTGCAAATAAAATCAGTGATCGTTTGATTTAGCTCCTGTTCTTTATTAAAATGTTGTATATGAAAAAAGTATAATGCTTTGGATCATGATGGGAATGGAAATGCAGCTTGGCCTTAAATCTGTGGTTTTTTTTTGGTTTTTTTTTATAATCTCATATCAGTCTTATGTTCCTGAGCAGTCGAGAATGCAGTTGGAGTTCAGCAAGCCCTTTTTTTTACGAGGTTTAATGTTTTTCATAGATGATGACTAACTTCCAGGAACTAGACACATAATTAATGTTAAGTAATGCAGACATGGAATTCCTAATATGGGCATGTGACATGGCAGACATTTTCACCATGCAGTATGATATTTAATTTGGTTTCTATAATAAGAATAATTATTATTCCTATATACCCCATACAGAACTGTGCAAAAGACTTGGCACCCTATTGTTTTTTTTTACTAAAAACTTTATTATAGATGTTTATTTTCTGACTTCTACATTATTGATTCAGTACAAAAACATTTTAGATTCCAAACATTAGTTTTCCAGCACAAAATGAAACGTTACAGAAAAATGTTTGTATGTCAGTAAAGAAAGCAGCAGATTCCATAAGAGACACTTTTCAGATAAAAACATAATGAAGGCTGCTGGGTTTCGCTGCAGAAATAAGAAGCGAGTCGACAGTCAAAGTCTCCAGAAGAACTGTGGCTGCTTCTGCAAGATGCTCAGTAACACTTCCAGCTCATTTCCTTATAAAACTGCACACACTGCACCTCAGATACTGCTTTATTTATTTAAAGTGAAGGATCGTCACATTAAATATCGACTTTGTTTCATTTATTACTGTTTACTGCTCTTTATAGTATTTTTTTTAATGTAGAAACATTTAATTTCATTATTTTTGAAGGCGTCTTTACTCTACAGCATTTCTTTACATGTGACTAAGACTTTTGCACAGTTCTGTATGTGTATGTGTGTGTGTATATATTTTTGTTTGCTGATTTTGATTTCAGGCCCACTCTAAAAATTCCGCTACTTTTATTTTTGCCATCTATTCCTCATTTTATAGTTTGGATCACCGCTGGCCTGTTACACTTCCGATACCTTACAGCTTTAGTTTTCCAACACACCTCCGATTACAGAGAAAACACAAGCTACGCAGAAACGTTCTGCTTCAGAGGTTGCTGCTGATTGAACCGTAACGTATCTGACCTTTGATGGTCTGTTACAGTTAAACGACCGTGTCGTGGTTGTTGGTGGCAGAGTGGCTGGTTTCAGAAACAGTTGATCTTCTCCTGGGATTTTCACCCACAGCAGTCATTAGAGTTTATACAGAAAGGTGCAAGAAACAAAGAAACAAACAGGAGAACGGACAGATTCGAGGGTCGAGCTGACTGGAGGGCTACAGTCACACAAATAGCCACTCTTTGCAGCCGTGTTGAGCAGAAAAACATCTCAGAACACACAAACTTGAGGTGGATGTGCTACAACAGCAGAGGACCACATCAGGTTCGACCATATGCGAATCTCGATTTCTGCTGCAGATGGTAGAGTCAGAATTTGGCGTCAGCGTCACGAAACCATGGACCCGTCCTGCTTTGTGTGAACAGTTCAGGCTGGTGGGGGTGGTGTGACGCTGTGGGGAATGTTTTCTTGCCACACATTCAAACCCTTAATACCAATCGAGCATGATAATGTCACAAAGTCATCACAGACTGGTTCCATGAACACGATAATGAGTTCCAGGAGCTTCAGCGGCCGTCCCAGTCACCAGATCTGAATCCAGTAGGGCACCTTTGGGATCTGGTAGAACGGGAAATTTGTACGTGCAGCTGACAAATCTGCAGCAATTACATGACGCAATCATGTTAACACGGAGCAGAATCTCAAACGAGTAAGAGGAGCGACAGGTCTGCGGTAACTGAAACTAAACGATTGTGTATCAAAAATGACATTGCTGCACAAACACACTCAGTCTGGCTTCATAATAACAAGAATAATAAGAATAATAATAACAATAATAATATCCTCTATAAATTTCCGTTCATGTGACTTATTATTAAAATGGCAACTTTTATAGATTATATGTCGATTCATGCGTGTTTACAATACGCCAAATATTCGAATGTTCACTATTCAAGGTTACTTGGACTATAAGAACCAGAACATGCCCATTTTTCACTTTTACGTCCAAATAAAACCCAGAAACATGATCTCCTTTGGAGTAAAAACGAGGCTTTCTGTGCACGGCCATTTGCAGTCGAGGCACAGCAGCAGGGACGTGAACGTTTGATAACCGTTCTGTTGAAAGGCTGGCTGCCGTTTCCTTCCTGCTGCTTTCATGCCTTCGGGCTTTATATCCGCTGTGTGTTCTGTCTGTGTGCTCTAGAGACGGAGACCACGGCCTTTAGTCCTCAAATCCTCTGCTCTGTTCTCCCTTAAACAATCCCGATTCGGGTTTTGTGTGCAGAGAGCGCTGGATGAGCGTTTTGTGTACAGGTTGTGTTACGGGTCTTGTGATTTGTGTAGTCGAATTTAAGTTTGTATGATCGTGATTTACTGTTAAAAAAAAATCTCTGCTAACGATTTAATCGTCCGGAACAGATTTTAAGAAAAACCCCTAAAGACACGGAGTGACTGCACTCGGACATCACCGTGGCAACAAGTTTCTTTAGTCGATAGAACGACTCGCTCTATCATGGAGAATAAAGACCAAGAACCGTGTGCAGGAACGTTTTCATCTAGTTCGTTCCAAGATTACTATGAATCTTTGTGACAGATTCATTCAGACTTCAAGAGCAATCGAACCTTTTCATCGAGTTTGGAATTTAAAAAAATTTAAAAACATTTTCTTTTGCACAATTTTCTTCCTGCTTAGTTTCTTTTTGTTTTCTTTTTGTGATCAGCTCTAGCACCGCTAATTGTCTTGATTAACCGTGGATCGGTGAAGAGCGGCTAGCGTAAACACATCAGTTACGGTCACAACAATGGGTTCGTTACGAGTTTTAACAAGCTGTTCAAGAGTAAAATGCAAAATTAACAAGAAAACAACTAAATCAAGAGGAATGTTTGATGCATTTTTAACATTTCATTACTAGATATGATCCCCTGAGATCGACGTGTGTGACGGCGTGTCGGAATTTCAGAAGTTTGATATTTCCACAGGAGACAGTTTGCATCCTGCTTCACTCTGATTGCTGTTAATCATGAAATACGTCAAGATCGCTGTCATTTTGTGTCATTTGTTCATTAGCAAGACAAAGCGCAGCTCTACTTTATACGAAACCAGATAGCCGAGCTAGCAGCACTGAGACTCTAGAAGCATCCAGAAAATTTTGTGAAGCACAATATCGGTTGTCTGTATCTGCAGAGAAACGTTTCCTCCAGTGTGTGAGAAATAAAAACCCTTGTTCACGAGCCACACCCACATCCTCTGGTTAATATTTAATCAAAGCATGGCTGATTAAAGGAGCATCTCGTCAGGTATTACAGGAAATTACTGTAGTTTGTGAGGGAGGAGGTCGTTTTTATCTAATCTTTGAGTAAATTCAGTAAGTCCAGGGTAGCTTTCCTTGGCACTGAAATTAATTTATTCCAATTAACCGTCTTTCCAGAGAAGAAGAAAATTATTTACAAGCCTACTCTGAGCTCTAATGCTAATTTGAACAACAGACACAGACTCAAGTTCATGATCGTCTAATTTAACGCTCTGTAGAACCGTATATGCCCCGCCCCCTCCCAGGAGGCGTGTCTTGCTCTACAGTAGCAGCTTGTTAGCAGTAAACATGGTTCGACGGTGTGTTTATGACGTTACGTAACGGGTCACGTCCTGTTCTCACCTGCCTTATCCTGGATCATGATTTGCTGACAGCCTGAAGGAGAAACTCCTTTCTCTTTTTCTGCTCCTTTTTCTGCTATTCATCTCTCTCTCTCTCTCTCTCTCTCTCTCTCTCTCTCTCTCCATCTCTCCGAGCCTCACCCTCTGAGTGTGCTTTCACACGTGCAGTCGAACGCTGGCGTTTTTTCCTCTTTCTGCAGATGAGAACACAGCAATCACACTCGGGTGCGGACCGAAATCTGACACGGTCTGAGTGAGTTGTTCTCACTGAGGTTCTTCCGACCGAATTCTAGTGCGGCTCGATCGCAGTGAGCGATTCAAGGAAGCGAATCGACTCCGAATCGGCTCACTGCAGGAAATGAATCAAACATGCTTTCTCATGTGAATCAGACGTGAGCTGATAAGCACAGAGCTGCAGAAACGTGACGCGTTCTGGAGATGAACAGAAAGAAAAAATAAACGCTGGATGCGACACACAAAATGTTTTAAACAAATTATTTATATAGTTGTTTATTTAGCTCAGCTCGGTGTTCTCTGTGTGTTTGGGTGTTTTTTTTTTGTTTGTTTTTTTATTTTTTTCTCACTTGATAAAGGTTTGTTCACCTTGTTCCATCGCTGTATTTCTGTATTTCAGAACAGCGAGTTTTATGAGGACGTTTTCAGCCCTACACGCCTCAGCCACATGGTTTTTTTTTTTTTTTATGGTTTTGGTTTGTTTAATCATTTGCAATTATTTGCCTATAGTTGAAACTAAACCAAATCAAATAGCAAGTGAACCAAAATGATGAAATGTCACTCTGATTTGGACTCAGCGACCGGACTAATATTTGTCAAAGCGGCCCAAAGAGGCTTGAATAACTCTCTTATCTTTACTACTGATAAAGTTTCTTATCAAGAGCAGAGGGAAGGAGTCGAATCTGTGATTGCTTATCTGAGAATGAAAAGCAGCGTCATTGCCGTGAATACACGTAATTAAAATTTTTTTTTTCTTCAGTTTTCCTTTCATAGTCACAAATCTTTAATATTCTCTGCTTTCTGGATATATATATATATACACACACACACGTATATCCTCGTGTCCATGTGGAGCGTACTCTGTAGGTCATGTTTGAATCAGTGACACCAGCAGACTGGTTTTACAAGTTTTCATTTTTTCCATTTTTCCCCAAACGACACCAACTGAAACACAAGCAGTGTTTTGATTACTGTGTGTATTTACACCATACAATGAGAATTCAGCTCGACAGCTACGTTTACACACAGGCTAATGATCTGTTAATAATTTATTAACGTAAACACCTCAATGGGAGTCGAGTAAACAGATTGCGGCCAATCGAGATAAACATTTCTATCCGAAGTTAATCGAGGTGTGTAATCCTTTTACAATCCGTTAAATAGAAGAATATTAGTTGTGTAAACATTTATGTCTGATTACTTACGCTGTTGGAATGTGTGTGTGCGTTCAGTGCGTGTGTGTTTGAGTCACGGTGATGCAAAAGAAAACACAGATTTTAATTTATTTAAAAATTTGAATAATTATGAGGTGTGATGAGCGTAAAACTAATATTCTGAGGGAATTGACCTCACTAAAGTTCAGCGTTTAACATTCTCCAGACGTTCAGCGATGATGTAGAACATACACACGACAATTTCTTCTTCTTAGTCCCAAAACTATAACATCAGTAACGTTAGAAGATGAGTAAAGCTGTTATATATCTGTTATAGTGATGGATAACGTGGGCATTTTATGTTATTTCCAACAACCCGAGCGTTCTTATTCCTGAATTCCGGGCGAATATGAAAAGCCGAGCGACTTTACGGCGTTCACAAACGCTTCTTCTCGCTGTGCGTTTAATCATCACACTTGGATCCGGAAGACGGAAATAATTTCAAACTCATTAACAAAACAAACAGCGCGATTAAAAAGCTGAACACGCTGCACAGACTTTTTGTTTTTATGGTAGCGTTGAGACTAAACCTTGCTCCATGCATGCACATAACTGTGGACTGGATTACGTGCAACATGTGGATAAATGCAGATTGTGTCCGGTTTAGGATCCAGATAAAGAGTTCGGAATTCGGGATACAGACTCGGAAAGAAATCAGCAGAAATCACTGGTGAAATTCTTTGCGTGTAAACGCAGACAGTGTGTGTTAGCAATCCATCCTAACTATGGACTCCTCTCTCTGTTGTGGTCAGAGACGTGCTTCTGCTCCCTGAAGACCAAGAGGAGCTTCTTCCCACAGGCCACTCGAGCCCTGAACCAGGATGACACCTATATGGCATTAAATTTGTGCCAAAAGTATTGAACAGAACTTTTCAATAAACGAACAAAAATATACAGTGAGAAGAAGGAAAACACTCTGAAAATGAAAACACGGGGGAACTCAGGGGCAAAAATTTAACATTTAACACAGTCTTCAAATAAACAGCGTTCTCTTTATTAACAGTTTTCTACGCTTCCTTTTCACTAATCACAGTTTTCTTTTACACTCCTCAAGTTTACGTTCTCCATTCTGGCACAAACCTCTCGTGTGGGCGGGGCTTAACAGCGATTTCCTCTCATTGGTTAGTGAGATTTGGATCGACAGATCCCTGACCTGGAAGTAGAGACTTCAGTGGTGTGAATTTTGAAGAGCATTCTGGATGCGGTTCTCTGTGTAGTATATTAATTTGTAATTAATATTTGAGGTTTGAGTAATCTCAAACGACTTTTTTTTCCAAGATGAGCTCTCAGGAGCATCTCTACTACCAGGTCAGTGATCTGTCGATCCAAATCTCACTAACCAATGAGAGTAAATCGCTGTTAAGCCCCGCCCACACGAGAGGTTTGTGCCAGAACGGCGAACGTAAACTTGCGGAACGCTTTCATAAACCGTGATTAGTGAAAAGGAAGCTTCGAAAACTGTTAATAAAGAGAACGCTGTTTATTTGAAGACCGTGTTAAATGTTAAATTTTTACGCCTGAATTCACTGTTTTCATTTTCAGACAGTTTTCCTTCTTTCTCATTGTATATTTTTATTCATTTCTTGAAAAGTTACGTTCAATACTTTTGGCACAAATTTAATTCCATACACCTAGGACTAGAGCTTGGGCTTATTTGCATAAACCCCCACACTCCCTACGTTCCTGTCAGCAGACCGTAAACTTCATAATTATAAATATTTATTATATACGTTGGCAATTTCAGGACAGCTAGCTGAGCCTGATGTCGCACAACATCGAACTGCACAAACAACTGCACACATCTGCACTTTATTCCAAATATAATCTTACTGTTGCTGCCCACCTGTCTTTTATATCCCGTATATTATATTTTTATCTATTTTTTTCTGCCTGTACACAATTAAATTCTGGTTAATGTTCTATTTTTATGTCACAGACAGTCGGAAATAAAAGCATTTCACGGCACGTCGTACTGCGTATGGTTGAGTGTGTGAGCAATAAAATTTGAATTTGACCATATAACGAAATTTTATGGACGTTAAGCACAAAGCCTTCTTCACTGTCCAGTCTTTCACCTCGCATGTTTATTCCAGGATTTTTAAATGACCCGAATGATCATGTGATTTATTTATTGCCAAGTAAACGGCCCGGTGTGACTCCTTTCCTGCCGGCGATCACAGATGGCTGGCGTATGCTGTTTGCAGAACTCTGATCCTAGACTGCTGGGAATATTTGACCCTGAATCATTTTATAAAAACATAGAAATAAATAATGTAACAGGAGATCAGACTGTAAATGAACTGGCCAATGCATGCGTATTATTATTATTATTATTATTATTATTATTATTATTATTATTATTTCATTTATTTTATGTCTTCTGAGAAAATGAGGCAGTTTTCCCCTTCAACAAGCACTGTTGTCTTTTTTTTTTGTTGGAATTTAAAAATAATAAGAAGATGGAGAAGGAAGAAGGAGAAGAAGAAGAGCTAAATTTATGTTGGTATTTCTTTTCTAATTCTGTATCGAAAACGTATCGTATCGTATTACATCGTATCATGAAGTGTGTGTATCGTTACACCCCTACCGTGTGTGTATATTACTCTGAACAAAGGTTAAATAGAGCTAGTAAACTTACGCAATAAATCTAACGACTGTTCTTCTTGTCTTTGTTCCTTTTTATTTTATGTTTTTTTTCCAGATCTTTCTGCTGGCGTGTCCACCCTGTAAAACAGCCATGGTCGTGTTTAGGTGAGTAACGACTCCATTGCCAAAGAATTTCAAACTTCCACTTCACTTAAAAATACAAAAGTATTGTGTACAAGATGTGTACAATCTACACTCACAGTGCACAAAGTTGTAGAATTTATTTACTAATTACCATCGAGCCGTGTCCTACATGCAGTAAAAATAAATAAATAAATAAATAAATAATCCAGACTTGATTCAGATTGTTAATTAAGAAATGCTAATTCTATCCTGTGTTTGCGTTTCCCATGTGTGAGCGCGCTAAATTAAAAAAAATGATTAAAAAGCAAAGTATTTTTTGCACAGCGGCTGCCAAATAATTTAATAATTAATTAAATAATTAATAATTTAAGAAAAGGATCACACAGATGCCTGAAAGTCTTAAAAATACTTGATTTAACGGAGTTCTATTTTCGAGATGAGAGTTTTTTTTTTATTTTCAATAAACAGCTTAAGAAATCCCGGGTTTCATAGTTTCATAAAACACACGAGAAAGCCTGCGGTGCCAAATAAGTAACCGTAAACTGTATAAAATTAATTATAATCTTAGCTGTTAGCTTCCTAAACTTAATACGTTATTCATCAATCATAGCTTCTGGAATTACAGAATGCAAAGCTTTGTTTTAGTTTCCAGCGTTTATACGTCCAGATCGCTGCCGTTTCCTCTCGTCACGTGATGTCACATGGTATCAGATATCAATATCTTTGTAAATATCAGTAAATGATCACGGTATCGGAGCAGTATTGGTATCGCTGCATCCCTAGTTGAAAACCAACACTTTAGAGTTGAAACAATACAAACGTTATTTAACGACATGATGATTGTGTAGCCTGTAGCTGCAAAGTGTATAATATCGACGCTTGTGTTTAATCAGAATAAACGCAAACGAGCGATAATAATAGTGATGTGGATTCGATAATAATAGTGTACCACGGATCACTTGAATAGCTTTGTACATTTGTGTGGGTCCAAAAGAAATGACGCCTCGAGTTAGAAAAGTGCAGCAGTGTTTACGTAAGGAATATCGTACAGGAATATCGCACAGGAATATCGCACAGGAATATCGCACAGGAACATCGCACAGGAATATCGCACAGGAACATCGCACAGGAATATCGCACAGGAACATCGCACAGGACGGATCGAAAATAACACGCGCCCGGGGTGGTGTGATGCGGCTCGACGTGAAGCGGAGTTACTCTTACCACCTTGAAGCGGATTATTTTTGTATAACAGCGCGTCTGGAGTGTGTTATTCCGCTTATACCACAGCGATTTGCTGACAATTACAATTTTTAATTCATTAATGTCGCATTTTAAAAAAAAACAATTTTTTTACCTGTTTATAGTTTAGGTTTAATGTTGTGGAACGTCCGAGAGATGAGTTAGTTCCTGTTATCGTTTATATTATAGCTACTTTATAGCTATCTCTCTCTCTCTCTCTCTCTCTATCTTACTCTCACTCTCTCTCTATCTCTCTATCTCTCTCTTTCTCTCTCTA
The DNA here is from genome assembly GCF_027358585.1 of Pangasianodon hypophthalmus. Classification (NCBI taxonomy): domain Eukaryota; kingdom Metazoa; phylum Chordata; class Actinopteri; order Siluriformes; family Pangasiidae; genus Pangasianodon; species Pangasianodon hypophthalmus. The sequence goes on along the minus strand of NC_069724.1, from coordinate 956,398 downwards.
TCTTACTCTCACTCTCTCTTACTCTCACTCTCTCTATCTCTCTCTCTATCTCTATCTCTCTCTCTCTCTCTCTCTTACTCTCTTTCTCTCTCTATCTTTCTCTCTATCTCTCTCTCTATCTCTCTCTCTCTTTATCTCTATCTCTCTCTCTTTCTCTTACTCTCTTTCTCTCTCTATCTTTCTCTCTATCTTTCTCTCTATCTCTCTCTCTCTCTCTCTCTTACTCTCACTCTCTCTATCTCTCTCTCTATCTCTTTCTCTCTCTATCTTACTCTCACTCTCTCTATCTCTCTCTCTCTCTTACTCTCACTCTCTCTATCTCTCTCTCTATCTTTCTCTCTATCTCTCTATCTTTCTCTCTATCTCTCTTTATCTCTATCTCTCTCTCTCTCTATCTCTCTCTCTATCTCTATCTCTCTCTCTCTTTATCTCTCTCTCTCTCTCTCTCTCTCTCTCTCTTTCTCTTACTCTCTCAAGAAACACAGCTTGTCATTTTACAGAGAAACCGGAAAGTTGTACGTTTTTACTTTGTTAAACAAAACAATGTTTAAAATTAGTTTATTATTAGTCTAAGATTAAATCTAATCTAATTGAATGAGCGGTTACTATAGAAACCATAACGTATTAATAATATAATATAAACCTGATGTTCATGTTACAGCCGGAACTACTGTCCGAGCCGCTGTTATACAGAAATAATTCACACCTTCTGACCAATCAGATTTGAGAACTCATCCGTGCTGAAGTCTAATGCAGGACACTAGAGGCTGTTTACGTTGCCATGGCGATGCGACACGTATGAAGCGAGTCGTAATAGAGGAGCAGGGATTGGCAGCTGCATGTTAATTGCCCTGTTCTGCTTTTGGTCTCTCTGAGGCGATTGAGCACGGCGGTGAGAAATAGCTTTCAGAGCGATGAGCTGTAGCGAACAGAGAGACGTTCCAAGAAGAATATTCTTCTCTGGGACTGTGTTCATTTGCACCGTGGTGTTTGGGTTGATTTATATCTTTGCGAATGAACAGACGAGTTCGTTACGAGGTTTTTGAAGCCGTTCAAAAGCAAGTCAGAATTTTTGGATATATATAAAAGTTGTTCAGATCAGATCTGTTCTGTAAACAAATTGTTTTTGGAAATCTTTTGATCATCTCTTGTGAAGGCTATTGGAGTAAAATGGCTTGGAAGTAACCTTTAAAGTTTCTGTACGAACCTGTTTGCAAGTCAAATTATTCAGAAAAGTTCGCTTCATTTGTGCACTAAACAAATTAGAATTCCTGCCAGATTACCTACCAGCTCGTTGCTTTGCGTGTCAGACAGGTATTAACCGGCAGCTGGGGTTCATACGGGGTTATAAACCTGTTCCTTAAGGATACAGAGTCCCTTTTTAATCCAGATTCAGAAATCGGACTGATGATTCTCCCATGCAGAGAAAATAAAATCCGTGCAGAATGCTGACACAAAAATGTGCATAAAAAAAACCCCACATTTTTTTACACTCTCACATTCTAAATGCAAAAGCGTATGTACTAGCTTGTAATTCAACACCTCTTAAATCTTGTTTGTTAGCATAGCTGTGCTGTAGAGAGTTGTCTTCCCAGACTAGCCAGCTAATGCTAACCAGGAAGCGGCAATCGCCGGAAATCCTGACGACTTTTTAACTTGGATTAATGTGTTTTCTTTCTTCCAGGCTTCAGGTTCACATGCTGAACGGCGCCCTGTTAGCTCTTCTCTTCCCCGTCGTCAACACAAGATTAGTAAGTACTGTTTACCGTTTATGTCTAATCAACAACACACCACAATCCAATCTAATTGAGTTTCAGAAAGAATGTACAGATTTGTTTCTGTTCTTCTGCGCAGTGTGTAGATCATTAACCCGAGGATTTAATGTGAAACTACAATCAAGGAAGCTTTTCATATTAATAACGTTGCCACGAAATACTGAAAAATGAAATGAAATGAAAAAGATTAAATAATGAGGGAAAATCTGATCTACTTTTCTACAGTGTATTGATATCGCACTGGTTTGATTTGTCGTCATTGCAAAATAAATATATTAAAATTTTATATTTTATTCGTGTCAGTTAGTCGTCACGTGAAGCCCGTATCGGGATACGTTTCGTATCGTGGCTTTAGTGTATCGTCTCGTGCCTGCTAAGTGCAAAACCAAACACTTATTTTCTATGCTGAATAATTTATAAATGAGGGATTAATATGCAAATTATTGTCAAATGTTCAGCAAGTTATTAATGTCTAATCATTTTTTTTTTATTTTAGAAAAGAATGCAAATTAGAAACATTTTCACGAACACTCTCAGACTTTGTAGAAACGTGATGAAAGAACGCACGAGAAAGGGTTAAAGAAAAACGAGAGGAAGTATCTGAGCAGCTTTTAGGTTCCATGAGCAGAAATCCGATCCGTGATGTTGCAGTCTGATTTTTTTTAAACTCAGATTGGTCATGAGTTAGCAGCAGTGGCCTCGATACGCCAGTCCTCGACTCGTCTACGCTCTCTGCCCTTCAGCACTCGTCCTCGTGACCCGCTGTAACCTCGCTCATCACCTCACAGCGCGGCGGGACGAGGGCTTCGCTCGGCCGGACTCGGAGGCGTTCTTGTTGCGAGTGTGTTAAAGTGTGTGCTGAGTGCAGAGAGGAACGAGGCACGGCCTGGGGTGTGAGCTTTAATAGACCAGAGTGGGGAGTGTTCAAACACACACACATACACACACATACACACACACACACACACACACACACACACACGGATCTCTGCAGGTGCACAGAGAGGAGAGCTAAATGTTAACATTATAAACTGTGACATGAAATCAACACGGTGCCGTTAGATCACTGACAGCCACAGCATTATTCACGTTTTTTTTAAAATATCGTAAGATTTCTCCGACTTTCCTGCTTTCACTGTTTGCATATGTTTCCCTTGTTTTGTTTTGTTTTTTGCTTTACATCCGTGTTCTACTGATACGCCTTTTCTCCCAGTTTTTCGACTCCAGCGAAGGAACATGAAATGTTTAAAAATGTGGAATTTTTTTCACCAAACTATTTCTCTCTAAACATTTCTCAGGCTGCAGCCTCCTTAAATCAGAACATGTGAATGTGTATGTTCTGGTTGCATTTATTTATTTGTTTGTTTGTTTGTTTGTTTTTAACGTTAACGTTATAACTGATAAGGATGTTCTTAACGTTAACGTTATAACTGATAAGGATGTTCTTAGGAACAACGCTAAGCAGCGTTCTAAACCCTCCTTACCTGTGTGGATTATTATGTTTATAAACACAAGCGATCTGATAAAATCCAGTGTTTCATTTATTATTAATAACTTTCGCAAAAAAAAAAAAAAAAAAACTATTCTTCCGTCATGCAATGTAGTCTGTTAACTGAAAGCTTTGGTTGCTAAGCAACATAACAGGCATAAGATTACACAACGGCTTCGACTTCGGCTTCGACTTCGAGGCTCAGCCAATCAGATTTTAGCGCCCAAATTTGCATATCATTTCAGTTTGAATAGATCAGGGAAGAAGGATTAACCCTCCTAAATCAGCTGCTTTAGATGAGAGACCTTTGATTTTTGTCTATTTACTTTATTTTGCAAATGATTTTATTTTTTTTTTAAGTCTAAATCCACAAGTCAAGACTCTAAAGACTACTCTAAAGTTCTTCTGGAGCTGGAGCTGGTTCCACAAAAATGAAGTTATAAAGTGGAAAAAGTAGTTTTAACGCTCTTCGGGGTTTTGTTCGACTTCTTTTAACTTGTTAAAACTAAGCCGTGTCTAAAATGTCTTTGCAGCTTCCCTTTGAGAAGGAGATCTACTACATCCAGCACTCCATGCTCTACCTGGTGCCCATCTACCTGTTCAGGAAAGGAGGTGAGCTTTCACACGTCTCGCAGGAACACACCCGCAGCAGGGACGTAAACGGATACGAGTACGAGTACGTTATTCGAATCGAACAGATAATGTGATCTAAACGAATAGAGATACAGATAGGAGGTGTGTATTCTTCTTCTTCATCTCCTTCTTCTTCTTCTTCTTATTATTATTATTAAGAAAGCGTGAAGAGAAAAGGCAGACTAGATCCCATCAGGATCCTGCAGGAGCGACGAAAATTTCACACCAGCAGGCGGGAGGTTTTATATGACACAAATTAAGATCATGTTCGTTAACGTGAACGTGCCGTGATCTTTACATAACTCACGGTGGTGAAATTACGCCACTACAAACGCGAGATAAACGAAAGCCTTTCTTCTTCTTCTTCTTCTTCTTCTTCTTTTTATTATTATTATTATTTTGCATTGTTTAGTGCAAACAGTTGATAAAATTTTTCTACACAGTCTCCATTTCATTCGATGTGAGTGTTCCAGCACTTAACAAGTGTCCGGATTCTTCAAGAAAAAAAATGAAAAGTGTGATTAAATGTCGCATTTTTAAAGTTTACATTTGACTCACCCTCGAAGTTTGTTAACGCGTTCGTTTTATATGTTTATTTTTATTTTTCAGAAAGAGCAATGTTTGAAAATATCTCAAAAAAGGTAGAAACGAAAATCATAGCTGCGTAAGCGGGGAAAAAAAAGGTGGTTGAATCCAATAACAAACTCGACTGATGCAGATTTCTGACGGATTACGAATACGTTCTCCGTCATTAATAAAAGGAAAATTCCAGAAAATTTAACAGGTGTTATAAAGAACAGGACGCCATTTTGATTCTCAGCTTCGTAGTGGATTCTGAGAGCGTGTTCAGCGAACATTTCTTTTCTTTCTAGAAAATGTAACTTCCCTGATTTGGGAAAGACAGCGTTGTTTTGAAAGATAGTTCCTCCAGCTGACTCGGTTACATTAAAAATGCTAAATTATAAATCTTTCCAGAAAGTTGTTCAGAGCGTCTGTTTGAGAGCGACGATGAACTCGAGTGATGTAGCTGAGGTTGAGGAACTGGAGAAGTTCAAAAGTTCTGCAAATTCCTTATTTGTTATAATTTGTTAATTAAAAAGACTTCTTCTTCCTGGGTGGTTCAGTGTTTCGCAGTGGACATAGTGCTAGAGTTCTCGTAAAAAAAAAACCCACACACACACAAATAAAGTCTAGGCCACGCCCACTTCTGCTTTTTAAACCCGATTACAGATAGAGATCTGAATATAATGTTACACTCTCTACCACAGTGTCCTGTTTACACACAGCTCGTTTCTGCTCACACGCAGCTCGTGTAAATCCGGCTGTAATCGAGCTCTCGAGCGCTCAGACGAACACATTCGCCTTCCTCATGCGCTAATTTGCTTACGCTAATGACAAAGCAGGAGAACGGCTCGAGTGACAGATCGTCCTCAGACGACCCGCTCGGCTCAAAACCAGGAATAATGCTAGTCTGCCCTCTAGTGCTGAGATGCAGCTGTTACACACAATTGTGGATTTCCTTAAATCTATATACTGCGTTTTGTTACTTCTGCTGCTGCTGCTGTTGCTGCTGCTGCTCGTTCCTCAGACTCATCAAAACTCCTTTACATCTACCTGCTTTCATAAATATCGGGGCCGAGCCCTCTGTCTTTCACAGATTAAAAAAATCTATATAACTTTGCATTTTTGGCTTCAACATCATCTTATTCTCTTAAAGAGGATTATTTAGGATTAAAAAAAAGAACGAGCGCAACAGCACCATCAGCAGTCATAATTAAAACACACAGGGAGGTTCATCCCTCTGTCTCTCCCTCCATCCATCCCTCCATCCATCCCTCCCTCTGATCCTCCCTCTGTCTCTCCCTCCATCCATCCCTCCGTCCGTCCCTCCGTCCGTCTGTCCCTCCCTCCCATTGTCCTTTCATCCATCCCTCCCTCTGTCCGTCCCTCCATCCATCCCTCTGTCCCTCCCTCCATCCATCCGTCCCTCCATCCATCCCTCCATCCGTCCCTCCATCCATCCCTCCGTCCGTCCCTCCGTCCCTCTGTCCCTCCCTCCCTCCCTCCGTCCCTCCCTCCGTCCGTCCCTCTGTCCCTCCCTCCATCCATCCCTCCGTCCATCCCTCCCTCCGTCCGTCCCTCTGTCTCTCCCTCCATCCCTCTGTCCCTCCCTCCATCCGTCTGTCCCTCCGTCTGTCTGTTCCTCCCTCCCGTTGTCCTTTCATCCGTCCCTCCCTCTGTCTGTCCTTCCCTCCCTCTGTCCGTCTGTCTGTTCCCGCCTCTGTCCCTCCCTCCGTCTGTCCCTTCCTCACTTCGTCCATCTCTCTGTCCCTCCATCCCTCCGTCTGTCCCTCCCGCCATCCATTCATTCATCTGTCCCTCCCTCCCTCCGTCTGTTTGTCCCTCTGTCCCTCCCTTCCTCCATCCGTCATTGTGCTGCTGTCACGTGATTGGCTGATTGGATAATTGTAAAGCAGGTGTTCAGCTGTTCGTGTTTCTGATTTTTGTTCCTCCGTATTTTCCTCTCAGGTGTGTACAAACCAGAGCCGCTAGGTGATATGTGGTGGGCGTTGTTATCCACAGGCATCCTCTTCCTCTACCATTTTGTGTTCCTGCAGGGCCTGGGAATGGTACGACACACACACACACACACATACACACACACATACACACACACACACACACAGCTGTATTGGAGATAAAATCCAGCTGGAAAACGTCACCGATTTCACACTGTATAGGCAGCTGAGATGTGTGATAGCAGACAGATTGCCTGTTTTCCCTGTGTGTGTGTGTGTGTGTGTGTGTGTGTGTGTGTGTGTGTGTGTGTGTGTGTGAAGTCGGTGAGATCAGCAGCGTGTCTGTGTTTACCATCAGCCAGCTTTCCGAGACGCTGCATTCTTGTCAGTTAATAAATATAATTAGACTCTGAAGCTGAAATTCCTGTCTTTATGTCACAGGTTACACACTTCACTCTAATTGTTTGTTTGTTTGTTTGTTTGTGTTTGTTTGTGTTTGTTTGACCCCACCACCCCCTCTAGAGAACCCCTCGGAGGACCATGAAGTCTTTGTTAAGCACATGATAACCTACAAAATGATAGTTTACAGTTCTTCTCAAACAGAAAATAAAAACACTGAACCAATAACACAGGGAAAGAAAAGAGAAATAAATGAAGGAGAGAGAGAGAGAGAGAAAGAGAGAGAGAGAGAGAGAGAGGAGAGGAGTTGGTGGATGATTGTAGAAATGGATGTTAAACATACAGTATATACCGTACATATACACACTTAAAAAAAATTGTGATAAATGATTTAATTGTAAAGAAACGGTAGCGCAAAAAAAAAAAAAAAGACAGGAAAGCGAGCATTTCCACTGTTTCAGGTTTAAGGAGAGAAGTGGAGGAGGAATAATATTACCGGCTGTGCAGTCGGGAATTCTCGACCTGTATCTGCATGATTTTATTGCATCGTGCTGCTGCGATGTGATTGGCTGATTGGATAACTGCATAAATGAGCAGGTGTACAGGTGTTCCTAATAAAGTGGACGACGAGTGTGTATACAGTACATACATAAAGAGCATAAAAGTAAACGCTCCTCCGCTTCATTACATCACCCTTACATGCTCTTAACACAAAGCCACACAAATTCCGTGTGTGTGTGTGTGTGTGTGTGTGTTTCGTCTTATAATGCCTACGTTCCACCTAATCAGAAGGCATTGATTAATTTTCTATCGCAGCATCTCTCAGTAGTTTTAACTGTAACACTAATCACAGGTTTATATTAAAGCTCTCGTTCTAGTACGTTATCGTTTCTATAGCAACAGCTCAGGGACAGGGACTTTGTACAGCAGACGCTCCACCCTAATCTAGGAGATGTTTATTTTGCATTTATGGAAGGAGTCTCCAGTTTCAGCGCTTTGTTATCAGTCAGTAGGTTTTCAGACGTCTTCAGGACAGAGGAGTTTACGCTTCTTTGCCGTTTCTCAGTGACGTGACAAGCTGCGTTGTTTTTTTTTGTTTTTTTTTGCCTTATTAACTTCAGGAGAGAAAACGAGAAGGTGGTTAAACTATAAACTATAAACTCGTAAGCGAGAACGACTCGTCTCTTGGACGCTCCATAGCGTTAAATACGACTATAAATTACTAAGAACTATTGTCAGAGATGCTGTTACAGGAAATTAATCAACACATCAACTTGCGATTTGAGTCGAGTTTCTAGAGTCTGAAAACAGAAATTGCATTTATTTAAATATTCTTTTTGCCATTTAGAATATTCTGGGTGCCAATATATATATATATTCCTTTTAACATGTGTGTTATATGCTGCTTACGTTGCCATTTTGAGATAATTAACAATACAGAGAGACGGGTTAATGTGTCTCTCGCTCTTTTACCTGCTGCAGGTGACCGAGGTGAATCTGAACAACATGCTGTGTCCGGCTGTGTCCGATCCGTTTTACGGGCCGTGGTACCGCGTGTGGGCCGCCGCCCACCAGACAGCGCTGACGCTGTTACACGGCAAAGCGCTCACCATCATCTGCCAGCAGGTCCCGTCCGCTCTGTGCCACCTGCTCCACTCGGGCCGCCTACGCTCCAAGAAAGTCGACTGAAACTCCACCCACAAAGCGTTCTGCACAAATCCAGACTCATCGAGTACCTTGTTTATTTTATTTTTTTCCTCTCTCCTAACTGGTGATAACAGAAGGTCAAAACCGGCTTGTGCGATAAAACGATTTAATCGTCTCTACACGATATTACACTGCCGCGATATCCAGTGACGTTTACTCTCATCATTATTATATGATATTTCCAGACTTGAAAATCTTTACGCATTTTGTGTACGAGCTTCGTGATTTAACACGCAGGAGTACGCTAGTACGAGTTCTCACTCAAAAACACTCCAAAAGAAAAGTCGTCTTTTTCTTCCCGATAAAACAGGAGATGATTTGACAATCGTCATATGAATGACAGTTGTGTGGATGTTTTGATCGCTCTGATATTAATATCGGACGTCACCTGGAAGCCCCGCCCCCTTTCCCTCCGTCTCACCTGCTCTCGACCGGACTCGCGGCGCGATCTCGCTTTCTGTCACGGTAAACGGAGAATGTTTTGAGTTCATCAATGTGAAATAAAATCTGTTAGCGAACATTAAACACGTATGTAGTTAACGTCAGAACAGCAGGTACTGTAATTATTAGCGATGTTACCGAAAAAAAAATTCCAAAAATTATAACCTAAAGACATGAAATATTCCTACAGCGAAGTGTTAGATTTAACATACACTTTATAAATAATGTTAATAGTCAAGATAAATAGAAAGTGATTAAATACAGTTAAGTTGTTGTTTTTTTTTTTTTTTTGCTCTCCTGCGCCGGTCAGCGTTCAGACGCATTCAGACACTTCGAGCAGCAGATCGACTGTGAAAGTGTCGGCCGTGTGGACGTCAGACAACCAGTTTGTAAAAGGATTCTATTAAAAATGTACTGTTTTTTTATTTCTTTAACTATAAATGCAGCTGAGTTTTTGCGATTGTCTCTGCCAGGTAAGCAGCTCCCGACCGCACAGCTGGTAATGTTGTTACTCCTCCTCTTCTCTGCTTAAAACTGAAATGGTGGAAATGCTTGCTCGTCATTTTTTAAGGATAACGATTCTAGACGATTAAATCGTTTATCGTGATTTTTAAAAAATGGTAAAAATCGATATCGCACAAGCCTGAGTCTCTAAAGCTGGGAGACGCTGTAGGTCAGTGTTTTATATAAAGATATCGAACAGGTCTGAGGATTTTACCGAAGTCACTCTGCTTGTGTTTGAGTTTCTACTCATTTAGAGCAGACTTTTATCTCCAGTTGCCTTTTAATTATTTTTTATTTTTTACGTTTCTTGTACAGTCGAATGAAGCCACCACTCCATGTTTACACAGACACACCGCAGAACCGTTCTTTCGCTCTCATCTCCATCTCCGCCGACGTTTAGTGCGCATCGTTGTTCAGCGTGTCGTAAGCAGCATCCGTGTGTCGATGTTGTGTTCGTATCGATGTGTGGCGCTTTTAACGTTTCCTGATCTTCACCTCACTGTGATTTTTTAGCGTATCATTAGTCCACTTTTGGAACGACGCATGAAGAAATCCTCACGTGCGCCCAGTCTGCAGGCTGAGCGTGTCGTGAGACAGCGGGCCTGATTTTTGTCAACGTTTTAAAAACTTTAAAAACGGCTCATTTTTCCTGCTTTTTGCCGTGATTTGTCAGTCACACTCCTCAGTTCTCATACTTAACATCTCCATTTTTTTTTTTCTCCATAAAACATCCTCATACTGCACATTAACACGTTTTTTTAAAAAAAAGAAAATAATAAAAGTTGTCATACCTTGTACAGAAGAGAAGGATAAATTGTTTTAGGTCATTTCTAGGTGTTTTTTTGCTTGTTTGTTTGTTTGTTTGTTTGTTTAAAGTTGGACGACATCACGTGACTTTTTGAGAGACTTTCTTCTGAGAATCTGAGAAGTGAACGTTTTGTGTTCCTCACAAAAACCTCTGTCAGGAAAATGAGGGATTTACAGACGTTGATTCGTCGTCTGAAAATTAATCATTCTGGTTTCAGTGTATACACATTGATGCTCCTGACACACACACACACACACTCCAGAAACAGGTCTGATTTCCACAGCTGGATCTCAGCAGGGTTTTGTTGGAAGCCAGATGGTGTTTCCTCCAAGGACTGGAACCGTCTGGAATCCGAGACGACAAACTGAAAGGGATTTTGTAGTTTTTCCTTTGTACATATTTTTGGTGAAGTATGTACTGTATTGTGGTAATGAAAAATAAAAGTTCTTCCCCAAACTCTCCGTTTCCTCAGATGTTCTTCAACACGTTCATACAACAGACACAGAATATTTCAAAAGTGGTGCATCAGTCTTCACACATCAACAATGAAGTTATGGCGAGGGTTAAAGTTAAACACGCCCTGAAGCTTGTTAAATATATTAAAATATCTGTCGTGTTTATTGGTTCTGGTGCTGATTTGTCAGTTGCTGGTGTATTTCCGTTATTCCTGTGAAAATTTAGCGTGTGTGTGTCGCTTTGATGTCACAGAGCGACATCTCAAACATGAGCGAGAACGCGCTGAGATTTTGCCGTTAGCTCTTAAAAACGAGCTTCTTTTCTCTTGTAAAATATAAATCAGAAATCCAACACAGAAATCATGGAAGTGTTGAAGCAAACGCCGGATCCGACGTCCCAGAATGCAATGCGGCTATACGATGGAGAGACTCGGCTAGTTAGCCGCGTACGAGATGCCGAGCGCGATGGCGTTGGTGTGAAAGATGAAGCTTTGGAAGATGAGTCTACAGATGACGAGGTGAGGGAGCTGGACAGACCGAAAGACTAAAGCGCCGCTGCATCACTCTCATTAGCTAGCGATGAAGCGAGGGTGGAATCCCGCCGCGTCGCTATCAGCACGGCATTGTGGGTAACGTAGGAAGCTGTAAACCAAACTGTAGACAAGTTCATACCTCAGAATTCCTGATTTCAGACTAGGAAAAAATACTAAAGAAAACGTACTCGCAACTTGGAATTCCTACTCCGGAAGTCAGGAAGGCGTCATCAACACGGAGTTCAGTCCATGACGTCATGGCAACATGGAGGCTGGCTAGCTTGTAGCTAAAAAAAAACACGTTTTCATGGAAACGTTCGCGTTATTTCCCACTTCACAGTTCAAATATGACACAATTCCAAGTTCAGACTTCCGGCTTCCGAGTTCAGCAGTCGGATCCGATCCAATCCTATTTTATATGATTGTTTATATGTGTATCAAGTACAAGTTTAGCTCGGAATTTCATGAATAAATTTCAATTTCAAAGTAAATCTTGGGCGATGTTGAGGAACAAGTGTTAATGTTTAATGAAATTATTTCTTCATTATTGAAGGCAGATTTTTTTTCTCTGTGAATCCTGTGTAAAAATAACAGACAGGTTTATTACAACAAATGAGGAGAGAGAGAGAGAGAGAGAGAGAGAGAGAGAGAGAGAGAGAATAAATCCACCAACGCTGAACATTTGTTCTTTCAGAATATTTTTTTTATTGGATAAATGATTTAAAAGGTAATAACAAGGTTTAAAACTACATCATCGCCACAGCTCACATACCCACTGATAATCCATCTAGATACGAGTCCCCCCCCTCAACGCACAGGTTTTTTTTTTAAAGGTTTTTTGTCATTTTTTTCTGTTTTTTTTCCTCCTTTTTTCTTTATTATTTTTTTTTTTTTTACTTTGAGTCATATCATATATCATATCATATCATATCATCAATCTTTAATAAATGCCCGTTTCAAGTTTCTTCACACGATAATAGCAAATTCAGGTGAGGAGGAGGAGGAGGAGGAAGAGAGAAGGTTCTAGTTCTACAGGTGAGGGGAGGGTCTTTCTTTCTTTTTATTAATTTTTTTATTTGTTTTTTTTTTCCAGGTTATCATCATCAACAATTTTCAAGTTATTAAAGCAGAGAAAAAATTCCAAACTGAATAGAAATAGAAAAAAACTGAAAGGAAACGGTGGGTATGAGGGGCTACGCCAGGTAACCCGGAGCCCGCTGTGCCGATGCTGCTCAGAAAATCGTCAGTCAGCGAGTCACACGTCCAAAACTCAGCTCCAGAAAGTTCCAGAACATAGAAAACCACTAAAATAATTTAGAAACTAGATCCAAAATATTTTGTTTTTTTTAAAAGAATCAACTTTTTTTTTCTGATGTACAAAAACTGTTGTTTACTATTGTCTTGTTTTTTTTTTTCATTTAAGCATAGTTTCTTAGAAAATGAAAAATTCTCAAACAAGTTTATTGTAGTTCTTCTTATTTCATGTCATTTATTATTATTTATACGCTTTTTTTTTTTTTTTTTTTTAGATTTTTTTTCTTTTGTCATCAGTGCGATTGTATACCAGTGCTGCTACTGGGTCCAGAGTAAAGAAAAGAGGCTTTTTTTTTTGTTTAATGGCATTTAAAAATAAGGATCAACACATCTTTTATATATAAAGTATAACTGCTGGTCTTAGGAAAAAACACATTAAGAAACCCATGAATCTAAGAGGCACGCTATGGGGTTTTCTTTAAAAAAAAAAAAAAAAAAAGATAATAGTAACAATAATGAACAAAACGAAACAAAACAAAACAAAAAAAACTAAAACAGAAATGTGCAACCCGAGGGTTACGGTCGTCGACACCAAGCGAGCGAGGCGTCAAACACCGCTACAGAGAGAAGTCATTCACTGAAGTCAGGTTGCAGGGAAAAAAAAAAAAAAAAAAAAAAATTAAACGAAATGTTAGAATTTGTACAAAACAAAACATTTTTTTTTTAAAAAAAAACTACAGAACAGACGATTTTTCTTGCAGGGTGGTTTTTTTTTTTTTTTTTTTTGGAAGGACAGGAAGGCAGGTCTGAGAGCAGCATCAGGACATGGCTGGAGGCATCTTTGGTTCGATCGAACACACAAAGTTAACGCGAGCCTTCACACTCTGAGCGAGAGAAGAAAGAAAGAAAAAAAAAAAAAAAAAAACGCGACGATGAACGGAGGATACGATTTTGTCTGTGACGATCCGGTTCTGAAATATCGGACGCCACGGTTCGGGAAAGACGAGTGAATGTTTTTTCTCTCAGGGCAGAATGTCGTCAAGGCGACGACGAAAACTTTCAACGGTGCGACGGTCATCGGTCTCGAAAGGTAGCCGATGTGACGTGACGTGACTTAACTGGTTTTTTTTTTGCCACGTGACGCTTAGGGACATTCTATAACGCTTAACGTGGCTTAACGTCATAAAATGATGACCAGGGAACCCAGTTTTCCTCAAATTTCTCTCGTCATAAACGCTAACTACTGCCAAGACAACGGCATCGTGATCCAAGCGGAAAGACGATATTTTCACCTTAAGCGTTTTCTCCCCCATAGAACCTCGTTATAAAGAAAACGCTTAACGCGGCTTAACGCACGTATTAACACAGTGATATTAAAGGACTAAATTCAGTACACACCTTACTGATGATGCGTACGATATACAGGTAAGTCAGCAGACGAGCCCACAATCTGAACGCAAAGCGCAAAGTTTCACGTTAAGCGTTTTCTTTATAACGAGTTTCTATGGGAGGAAAAAAAAAAAAAAAAAACGCTTAACGTGAAACATTGCGCTTTACGTTCGGATTGTGGGTTCGTCTGCTGACTTACCTGTATATCGTACGCATCATCAGTAAGGTGCGTGGTCCTTTAATATCACTGTGTTAACAGGTGCGTTGAGGCTGTAACAGGTTTCTGCGGTAAAATATTATTAAAATATATTTTTGTCTTTGCGCTCGGATTACGGTGCCGCTGTCTTAGCAGTAGATAGCGTTTATGACGAGAGAAACGAGAGAGAAGTGTTTTCTCTTCTCGTCGTTTTAGTGCGTCACGCCACGTTAAGCGCTTTAGATTCCCGGCGTTTAGATCGGACCTCCAAAAGTGCGATGATTTGAATCGGACGACTTCTCGAGCGGCCGCGATGCCTTCAAGTATTTCGCAAATTCCTGCAAACTTTTCAGCTGTCTGACAGTACTGTGACAAAAGCAGCGTAACGATCTAACTGTTTAACCGAAATTTCGTTCTTTGACGAACGTTTTGCGATGTTTAACGTGAAGAACGCGTGAGCGTGATTTTTTTTTTTCTTTGTTGCTATTTAACCAAGTGCAAGTTCAGTCAGGAACACTTCATAACGGACGTCAAAGACTTTTCGGATCAGCCTTTAACTAATAATCGTGTGTGCGTGTGTGTATGCGCGTGTGTGTGTGTGCGTGCGTGCGTGTGTGTGTGTGTGTGTTGACTGCTGCCGTGGCTGTATACTGTATGACAGACGGGATGAGACGTGTATGACCGTGTATTTCCCCCCTAGGCCATGAGGGAAGGATGGGGTTAGACGCGTGACTCCTTGTCCTTTCAAACCTGCAGGAAATTTCAGTTTGTTACACGAGTAGGAACAACGACAACAAAAAAAACAAACAAAACAAAACAAAAAAAATCAACAACAACAACAACAACACCTGTAAAACAGATCTGCATATATCGAGGATAAGAATAAGTCTGATATGACTGATGAGTCCGCATGACCAGTCACGTAGAAACTGTGACCTTTAACCCCCCCCCCCCAGAAAAAATGAGGTCCAGTAGCACCATTTTATATTGTCTGTTCGCTCTCTCTCTCTCTCTCTCTCTCTCTCTCGGTTCATTCAACAGGTCTTCTGTAACATACATGCAACAAATGTATTGCAGATGTGCATAAATACGTTCGTTCATGTACGCAAAAAAAAAAACAAAAAAAAACTCTGTCTACTTTGTTTTGCAGCAGAAAAAATAAAAAAAATAAAATCCAGTTTGTGCTGTACTCGAGTGTGGATCGCAAAATGGCGGCCTGATCGCTCGGCGGCGGCGGCGGCGGCAGCAGCGCGCGAGATCACGGAGACATTCTTAAAGCGTTTAGAAGAATAAAACGGAGAACCGGATACGAGATGGACGAGATCTTAACGAGACGTTGGTGGGTTTTTTTTTGCCGGAGATGAAACAGAAATCACCGTGGCGTAAAGTTAAAGCAGCCTGAACGATCAGGACCAACATTTCACCGATCCGCTTGTTTATAAGGCAACACAACTGAAATGAAGGTTTTGGTTGTTTTTTTTCACTTTTCATGAAGCTGGAGATGACTGTGGATGGAACACCGAAAGCCCTTAACGCTTTTTAATTTATTTTTTTTTTGCATATGAAAGCAAAGAGAGAAAGAGAGTCCTCCTGTGGTAAAAGTGTCTCAGCTTTTAAAAACAAAAACGTTCTTAAATCTCAAGCGCTTGGTCCTGCGACGCCACTACTGAGAACAGGAGGCTTTAGTTTTTGTTTCGAGAAGAACTAGACCTGCTCAAAAAGAAAAGCCTCGAAAACACCACACTCTTCTTCTTTTAAGTTCTTAAGTTTTTCCGATCGGTTTGTGAAAGACCTCGACGAAAAGCTCCTCTTCATCCAGCGTAAAGAGAAGGTAGAAGAAATGATTTATACCTGACGGAAACCACGAGAGAATACGATACGGTCGCGACGCCACGCCGTACGGGTTACGGGTTTTCACGATGGTTGGCCACCTGTGCTCGACGTGAGGATTCGCGAACGATCCGATGTGTCTTGGCAACCGGCGTCGGATTTTGTGGCGTTTGGACATGGATGTAAACATCGCTTGTGTCAAGCATCATGAGGTGTGTTGTTGTTGGTGGCATTGTTGGTGGTGGTGTTGGTGGTGTTGGTGTTTGTGGTGACGTTGTTGATGGTGGTATTGGTGGTGGTGATGGTGGCGTTGTTGGTGATGTTGGTGTTTGTGGTGGCATTGTTGGTGGTATTGGTGGTAGCATTGTTGGTGTTGGTGGTGATGGTGTTGGTAGCACTGTTGGTGTTGTTGGTGATGGTGTTGGTAGCATTGTTGGTGGAGATGGTGGCGTTGTTGGTGGTGATGGTGTTGTTGGTGTTGGTAATGGTGTTGGTAGCATTGTTGGTGATGATGGTGTTGGTAGCATTGTTGGTGTTGGTGGCGTTGTTGATGGTGGTACTGGTGGTGATGGTGTTGGTGTTGGATTGGCATGAAGGTCTTAAAGTGTGAGGTAACATCTTAAGAAGAGGTTTCGTTTTCCACGAACACGTCGCCTGATCAGGAACAAACCCCGACTGGATCAGATCGTAAAAACGCGTCAGCGACTGAAAACTTCCAGTAAACAAATTCCCAGTTCGGGAGAAACAAAACAACCACCCTGACGATTAAGCAATGCCTTAAGAAGAGTATGGCTTTTAGTTTTTTTTAGTTTTTTTTTTTTTTTTTTTTTTTTAAACGCTCGTCCCTGTCGTTTGAGCTAAGTCTCTGCAAAGATTTTTTCCTCTCCGTGTGATGAAAATAAAATAACAGCGGCATCTCGTAGGAGGGGAATGAAATCCTGTACTCCTCAGAGATGCCAGTTTTGTTGTTTCTGTTTTGTTTTGTTTTTTTGCTGGATTAGCTAGCAAATATTGAAAGAGCCCATCATCATCATCATCATCATCATCATCATCGTCATTGTCACGTTCTTCATGATTTTCTCCTGGCTGGTCCCTCACTGAGAAACGAGACTGTAAAGTTCTGCAGTTTGTAAAGTTTGAGCACCTTCGATACCAAAAACCTGAAGCAATGTAATGAACAGAACGGGGAATTAAGTTCGAATGAAGCACCGTTCAGAACAACAGCGTGATCCGGCTTTTCGTACAAAATAAAATAAAATTTAAAAAAAAAAAAAAAAAAACACAACGGAAACAGTTCATCAGAGCCAGAGCGAATAAATAAACGCGACGTCGCCGAAATGCCGTCAAAGCGACGAGTGGCTCTCTCTGGTACTGAAGAAAATATTTTGACTTTTCCAAATAACTAATTTAGTCTAGCGGTTTCTTCTGACGAGTTCGTCCCAAACATCAGCGCACATCTAACACCACACAGGAAAAGAAAGAAAGAAAGAAACAAGTAAACTGTTAAGCTAGTCATTTCTGGCTAACTTTCCAGTCAGAAAGCGTAACAACCCCCAAAAACTCCTACGACATTATTCACGATTTCAAGTCACACCTCACAAGTATTTTGGATTGAAAAAAAGAATCGCACAGAGAGGAAAGAAACGAATCAATAATAATTAAAAAAAAAAACAACCCCCCTCCGGTGGCTATATGGTGTACATAAAAACAAATAAGAAATGATAAAAGCAGATAACGCACCCGAGCGAACAGTACACGACTTTTACGCCAGTTACGCCACGACGTCACGACAACGGCAAGAGTCGCTAACGAATCATTAACGGATGCTTCGTTAATAAAGTTTGAGAGTTATTTTGTTTTCGTGGCCAAACCTGATGAAAAATTCTTGCCACAATTACGAAAGATTCTCTAACGTCGATTTTCTTCGTAAAAACGCCAATTACAAAAGCGCTGTGTCACGGAACGTTTAGGTTTAGCCCCGCCCACAAATCTCCATAAAAGGAAAATCTCACGGCAGAGCTGAGAGCGCGGATATGTTCTGGAGCGCTTTCTTTCAAGTCTTTAACGTGAAAAAATGTTGCGTTTATTTGAAATATATCCGCGATTTAAACGTGTCAGCATCATTTCGTGCGAATTATAAAACACGAAGCCGGCCAATCCGAAAGATTTTCTCGCAAACCGATAACCGAGAACGGAAGCTTCAGGTTAGCTGATCGGCTGTTACTCTGATTTTTATAACTGTGACGAAGTAGAAAGAAAAAAAAAAGAAAAACTTTTCAGTATGTTATCATTTTTGTGCGATCTGCGATGTTCGCGTGATCGCTTAATCGTAACCCGGCGCGTAGTCGTGTAGCGTTCACTCGAACGAAAGCTTAGCGTACATAAACAAATCTCCAAATCTGCAAGACGAGCCCCTCATTAATATGACTTATTTCCATCCACAGACTCAAAAAACCTGATTAGGATTGTTGGAAAGATTTTTTTTTAGCAAAAAAAAAAAAAAGAAAAGCAGTACTTGTTTATTTGCTTTTTTAAAAAATAGGAAAAAAGGGGTTATACGTCCAGCTATATATATTTATATGTATATATATATATATATATATATATATATATATATATATATATATATATATATATGCTGCAAAAAAAAAAAAACTAAATTAATAGAAAGGATAAAAAGGAGAAAATAAATGAGTTGTTTTCAATTTTTTTTCCACGTCATAATCGTGATGCTTCTTTGCCACCCGCTGCCATGCCACCATCTTACGCAGAGTGCTAGCATGGCAACGGAAACTATCATCATAAAATGGTACAGTAGTAGAGATAGCTAGACCACGAGGGGGCGGGCTCTCCTGGGAAGAGGTCCGCGGAGAGGTCCAGTGACTGGTCATGCGGCTCGCTGTCAGGAATAATGGTTGTACGGGGGGAGAGGGTGCCCGATGCCGTTCTGGTAGTGGTGGTGCTGGCGATGGGCGATGTACTCCGCGTAGCTCATCGTCATCTTTTCGCTACGGTACCTGAAAGAACAAGGAGACGTTAAGGCGGAGGTGGAACCGTGTGGGACCGGGCGCGAGAGCTCGGGAGCTCAGCTGGAAGAAGAGGAACTGCTAAGGAACGTGGCTGGAACCTTTACAGGAATGGTACGGAGATGAGAAGGTACGGAGATGAGAAGGTACGGAGATAACACCGTCAGGGCTTGAGGAACCGAAATATAAAAACGGATTTAAAATATACATACAGATATAAATTTACGAAACTGGAGATCTGGCGGAGATGATTTAAGTTTCTTTACGCGTCAGAGAAATGTTCTGGTTTATTTTAATGTTTGCGTACGTTATTCTTGGACGCGTGTTTAGGTCACGTGGTGCAGGGCGTCCAGCCACCGCACGCGGATTAGCGAGCCGCATGCAAGTGAATAACGGTGACGTGATTAGCATTAACTGCAAAAACAACAGCGTCCAAATTATTTTTTATGAATCGGTGCGACGAAGAGACACTTTTGCGACATCAAACCCAAATCTCACCTCAAGAACGAGGAGGAATCGAGCTCTACCGCTCGAGGAAATGAAAACGATACGACTTTGGTTGATTAAACGCTGCAGAAGAGGAGGCGTGGCTTTCAGCAAACTCATTTGTCCCGGGTCTACGAGGAACACGTGGTTCTTCAAATAGGTTAAAAAAAAAAAAATCAGAAAACGTGAGATAAAAAAAACGGGAAACGTGTATTACGAAATGCGACACAATAAACTTATAAAAGTCGATCTTAAGTCTGCAGTCGTGTTTGTTTTGTTTTTTTTAAATCATCCGACGCTATCAGCGACTCCGGAAAGTTTCGTCGGTTATTGCGTACGTTCTTACTTGATTTTAGAGGATTATCTGATTATCTGCTGTTTCCCGCTAGACAGCCTGTTACGCCAAGAAAATTAAATCCCCCATGATGCATTTTTGTTTCCGTTACTTTCTGGTCAAAAACAGCAATCGTCATAAAATCATCCTGATGATATCTCTGAGTCGAATCGTTCTCGTCTGATGTTAAATAACGGTTAGCTCCGGTCCGCTAATCTGATTGGACGAGTAGCGTATTTCGAGATATTTCGTATAACAGCACTGGGACGTTTCGCTGCGTGTCCGCAAATGTTTCATTACACTGAAACCGTTATTACATGTTACATGTAACTAACCGTTATTGTCAGTGTTACCACGGCAACACGCAACACTTACAAAACAAGCTTATAAACAAAAATTAATAAAACGTTTGGCCGTATTGTGTGTGAAATGCGAGTTACGCGATATTAATTTCTCATTTATAGAACTGTTTTTATAAAAGCAACATCACACTTGTATCGCAATCGTACCGTTGTACTGAATTCGTACTGATATTCAGTAAACCACCACACGTACGATATCGCTTAATTAACGTTCAGCACGTAGTTGCGTCTCTGTCCCCGACTTTTCATTTTCAACCATAAATTCCAAACGACGTCTTTCTCGTAAAACCTAAACGCAGACGGTCGTTCTCGTCTGATGTTAAATAACGTTTACCGGAGCTAACCGTTATTTAACATCAGACAAGAACGATTCTACTCAGAGATATTATCAGGATGATTTTATGACGTGCACACGGGCGACGTTTCCGCGTTTGTGTCCTTGAACGAGTGAAAAATCTCTTTACGAAAGTTACGTGAAAGTACAACGATAATGTATGTTTATCGCACTGTTCATTTACTTAAAAAATAAAAATAAAAAAAGGAGAAATCACATAAACGAAGAAGCTCTCCTTCTTGATGGACGACTTTATGCTCATGAAAGAATTAACGTGAAACGCGATCAGTGAACCCGATCGATGAAACTTACGATGAAACTTATCACATCAAAATGAAAAGAACTAGTTAAGAATTTTGTGACTATAAAAAAGCGGCGGAAAGGAAAGTTCTGATATACAGATTAGCTTCATTTCAAACTTTTAACACTAGAACATTGCGCTTGAAGATTTTCAAAAGCTAGAACAACGAGATTAATTTTAAAAATCCGTTTAAAAAAAATAAATAAATAAATAACATCTTTTTTTACCTGGTCAGTTTGATGGTCTTCCTGAAGTCGTTTGTGATGGGAGCTTTGTAGCCTCCCTTTCGAAGTAAGGAATCTATGGTTTGAATGTGGTCCCATCCTGCAACGGCACAGAAAAAGGAAATAAACTCACGCTCCTTCGTAAAGCGAAAACAAACTAGTGCCGTCTAATCTCCTTCAGCAGTTCCCTTACTCATAGCTAATAGCTAATTAATTAACTTACGAGCTTTTCTCGAGGTGTATTTGAGGAGGAAAATCCCCAAACGGTCCTGAACGGCGGCTCTGCAAATCTGTAGCTAGTCCAGAATCGCTCTCCATCATATATTTACTATACGGAAATACATTTTTGCTTCTTGTTCCTTTATTTCTTCCAGATTTGGAAGGGGAAAAAAAAAATTATAAGACGATTCTACCAATTATTCTTTCTACCAATTATTCCTGAATCATTTTATTTTATTTATTTAATCATAAACTTTATTATACGGCATGTAAACACCTAAATCAGCTCTTCAATACAACTGAAAACATTCATTCTGAAGCGATTCCTTTAATAAATCGCTGCAAATCCCTAAAAGTCTTTAGTCTTTCCGAATCCGCATCTCGCTGACAGACGGACGGAATAAACGTGATCGTATATAAGAACGTCATACTCTTCTGTTTACAATAACGCCAAACGTGAACGTAGAATTCAGCGGCGTTAAAAACGTCGCGTTGTTTCAGTGAGGCTGACGTGTTAATCTCACCTTGCTCCTTCGCAACCTCTGGCAGATAGGTGGCGGTGCGCTTTGATCCTTTTTCATTGAAAAATTCTATCCTAATGCCGTGAACACCCACCTAGTAGTGAGGAAGAAGAAAAGAAAAAGCGTTAAATAAAAACAATTTTATTAAATAAAAACAAGTTGACACACAGAGTTAGACAAAGAATGTTTTATCTTTAGTAAAGTTATTAGTAGCGACGTTTATTTTATGGTAAAGTTGTACGTAAACGTTTTTGCAAACTGGAAATTTGCCACATTTTTAAAAATCTATCGCAAAAGGCGAAGATCAGTCGCGTGGAACAAAACATTTGTTTAATAAAAGTCGACAGAAAGCGGTTTTGTCCGTCCTGAAGAGATTTTATTTTATTTTTTTTTTTACAGGCATCCAAGACAATACATCCTTTTTTTTTTTTTTTTTTGGTGTAAACTGGTCTAACTGTAAATTCCCAAATTAAAAAAAACTCCTCATGGTCGAAAGAAGTGTAAACTTTTGTTTATTATTGTGTATTAGTTATATCTGGCAGTTCGTTCTCTGCGTAATGGACATTATAGCCATGTAATAAATACACATATTTAATGCTTACGCCTATTTATTGCCCGTTTTAGATATTTAATTAATAAAAAAATGCCCCATTTCATATAAATATTCGGCACAGAATGGCTGAAGACACTGAATGAACACTTATGCGAATACGAAGGCGTACGATTGGTCAAAATTAGAGACGGCACGATAACATTTTCTTTTCCGATAACGATATTGTTTTCTGTAAAATGGATGTTTTGTGGCTTTTATTATGAACATGTTAGCCTTAAGGTTATCTATAAGCTAGCTTGCTCCAAAACAAAGACAAAATTCGCATTTAGAAGAGAAACACATTCAAAATTTACACTCTTTCTACCACCTGTACGGATCAACAATTTTGATGACATCATTCTGCACTTCAGCTTCTCAGTCCAATCAAATGCTCTCTAGAATGTCCCGCCCCCCAACATTATTTAAAAAAATAAATAAATAAATAAAAAAAATCACCTTGCCGCAGTTGGCGTTGTTGAGCGAGAGAAATCATATCTAAACTCTATTGGATATTTTTTTTAAAAAGGGGAGGAGCCACTCCATATGTCCCGCCCCTGACTTCCTGTTTCAAAGGAAATTACGTCAAAACAACAAATAACGCTGCGCGTTTCAAGGCACTCAAATCAAAATCTCATATAGTAAATATTGGCTATTTAAATAAATAGAATAAAGTATAAATAAATAAATCACTCCTAAAAAAAGAAAAAAACAACAACAGTAAAGTCTTTTTATTTGTCTTTTAACATTTCCCATTCAAGAAGTAAATTTCTTTCCCAAATCAAATTCATTCCAATCGTTGCTGTTTGTTACAGGATCCGATATCCGTTCCACCGTCGTTGCTTGTATCGGATCAGAGCCGTTTCTAATCAAAAGGACCTTTTTATAATTTTAAAGTTTACGGCACAAATAACTTCCACTTTAAAAGCTGAACAGCGAATCAATAAAAATACAAAATCTTCACAGATTTCCGAGTCGAACAAAATGCAAAAAAAGTGAATTCCTAAACGGTGAAGCTGCGAGAGGAGCTTCTCGAAATGTACGACGTGATCCTTCATCGCAGACGTTTAAGGGTTAATGACGAAACCTCCGAGTGTAACGTGTGTGTTTGCGATGAAGAGCCAAGTGAGTGAATCAGATCTTGGCATCCATCAGACGTTTCGGGATTAAAGAGTCCGGTGTGGAATATAATTAGAAGCAGCTCGATGACGGATGAACGTCTCAGAGTGGATGAATGAATGACTTCATCATTTTCATAACTGCTGAACTTTTTTTTTTTTTTTTCCCCCTCCAAAGCCACACAATCCATCCTCGTTCATCGTTTTCTTCGCCTGTATTTCAGGGTCAAGTGATCACTCGAGGTCCTTTTGTGCGAACATCCATCACAGCCGAGCTGAAAGTGGGTCACGGCGAGTCACCGGGTACCTCGGAGCGGAGACAGGTGACGCGCTACAAAAACCGCCACATTGTCCTGGGAAAGTGGATTACGGAGAGGTGAAAATTAAAAAGATGAAAAGGACATCTCGGGAGGCTTGTCGGCGCTTGAGGGGAATGGAAAATGGAGGGCAAGTGAGTGACAGGAAACAAGCTCAGCAGGGAATTCTGGGTAAAAAAAAAAAAAAACGAGGCACGCAGGGTGAGGAATTATAATCAGTTTTGTGGGTCAAACAGGACGACCGGTGACTCCTGAGTGTTCGCTTCCAAGCGGAGCGTGATCCTGAATCATCACCATCATCATCATCATCATCATCCTCACTCCGCTTTAAGCCGAGTGCACGCTACGCCATTTTAGCTCCAAGATGTAGCGCGAATACTCACTCGTGCAGAGAGAACGAGGTTTGATTTGAGGACATCTCTCTACGTCTAACAGCGTGAACAGCGCTGAGAAACAGCCAATGAGAATCCGAGAGGAAATCGAATTCATCTCCTGTCCTGCGCAGCAGATCCCTGAATCCAGTTCAACATCCATCTTTTAGTGTAGGAGAATGAGGACAAAATGTATATGCAATAACAACAACAACAACAATTGCTTCCAGAAGAAATTATTGGGCGACCAGCAACATGACAGCGTGCAGTATAAAAACAGCTACGTTTCTTTTCACTATATCTCCTGTTCTCTTTGCAGAACAGACGATCCTCGCTGCCTGACTGCCTCCGCTACCAAGTCCGTCCATCCGTCCGTCCGATATCTCACGAGCGAGTGGTTGAATGTTTGTATGATTTACATGGAACGATGATTGTATCCAGCAGATGAACTGATTAGATTTTGGAATCGATCCAAACAGGGTCAAGGTCACAGCAAGGTCAAATATTCCGAAATCGTTTTTTTTCCCCCGCCGCTCATATTTGAAATATATTTTAAGGGTATTTCTAGCCAAACAGCTTAGTGACGTGCGTCAGCTTGTTTCTCTACGAATAAAACAGTCGCAAAGCGACAATGTCACATGATGGACAGCTTTCGAATTTGTTTTCATGAGAAAGCAGGATTTAGGGATCAGGTGCGAAGATCTGCGAATAAAGATCGAGTGGATTGTTTGAGATTTGTCACACCGCTACGTCCACCGAGTAACAGATCGTAAGTTGTATAACGTGTATAGCGGGTCGGCGATTTTAAAAACCGCGTAGAAAAAAAAGTCTTATTATTGTGATCCGCTCACTCACGGGTGCGCGTCTATTGATGATTTTGCAACAAAAATAGCTCAGCCAATCAGATCTCAGAACCAAAACCATCAGTCTTATAAAGAGTTTTTGACCAATCAGTTTTTGACACTCAAACAAACAGAGATGTGAAGAGTGAAGCGAAGAGTGAGGCGTGTTTTCAGGGCGCTGTGAGATTTATTTCCGGATAAACGAGGTGTATTTCTGCAGCTCGAGACTGGAGATGAAGCTTCTGACTCGCTGTCGCGCTACAGCAGGCCGTTTGTCTTTAATATCGCATTCCAGGGGGAAAACTTCAGGACGACGCAGGGATCGCTCGAACACCTGTCTCATTCCGCACCCTGCAGATAAACTGCGAGAAAAGAGACGTGCTTGAAGAGAACGCGACTAATTACACCAACGCTCACGGTTAACATGCCGGTGTTTAAGTGGCTCGTTTGCCAGGTTCACATGCTAATTTCTTTCATTAATATGCATTAATTCTGATTACTGATTAAACTGGAAATATAAAATCAAAATCTGTGTTTCGGAGGTTTTTTTTGTTGTTGTTATCTGGACACAAAATAGTTTTGGAGATATTCTCGTTTCGATTTTATAGTTCATCACTTCCAAATCGATGAACGATCCGAATTTTTGATCGAGAAAATCTTTAACGATCGTTAAATGAAACGCTCTCTAGAACTGTATAAGCCCCGCCCCCTGGAGGCGTGTCTTGCTCAACAGTAGCAGCTCGTTAGAAGTAAACGTGGTTCGTCGGTGTGTTTTTTTCTGAGCGTTGGAGCTTGTGAAGAGGGAGGAGCTTGTGAAGAGGGAGGAGCTTGTACAAGGTGTCGGTTATGTGACAGGCGATTTTCCGAAGTGTTTTACCGACTTCCTCGGACTGAGCGAGAATTCTACCGGGAATTCTCCACCCTCGAGTCAGTAAAAGACTCTCGCTAATCTCTTCACTGTTCTCCGTATTGAGCTAGCTCGCCGTCAGGTTTGTTTAGATTAGCCGGGGGCGTGGCATGACGTATCTCAGACGCTATTGGCTGTTTCTTAAATCCGTCAAACACGATGTTACTATAAAAAAACAGGCATGAGTCTGCTCGATGACAGTCGCTAACGCTAGCTTAGCATATTCGCTAAAGAGTTAATCATCCTGCTCGTGTTTTTTAATCCGTCTCAAACCCTGACATCCGACCTTGCGTTTATTTTTAAATCTTTTAAATTCTTTAAACTCACATTAACGCTGTTATACGATGCGATTTATCAGAATTTTAAATCGAGCTATATTCGAGACGCTGCTGTGAACGGATTAGCATTTCTTCACGTATAGAGGAGACGTTTAAATAAAATAAATAAATAAATAAAGTGGAAACAGAAAAACAAACACGCAAAAATTTACTGAATGTGGATTGATGAGCGCAACGGTAAATAATGAAGAGAAACCAAAACACTGCAATAAAAAAAACACAGTACACAGATATACATGTTTGAAACGATGGTCTCCTTTATAAGTTTTTTTTTTTTTAAACTTTAAATGTTAGTTGTCGTTTAGGTTATACATAAATTACTGACATGATAAAATGTACGACAAAAATATCACGTCACGATACGTTTCTACGATACACGATATGCATCACGATATATGCAGGTTTGCTAACGAATTTAATTTTGTAATGATTTATAAAAACATCTACAAGAATAAATTAACAATGAAAAAAAGAAATTACTTTAAAAAAAAGATGTTTTACATTTTACTACAGTGGTGTTAAACTCTTACCTCCCAGTCTAGATAATCACCAACGTCCTCAAAGTTGGTGAGCAGAGACACTGAGCAGAAGAGGCGCGGCAGCTCTTCCCTCGTCATCGGGGGAAAGCGGCTGTCTTTAAGGGCACTGAGGAGAGAGAGAGAGAAAGAGAGAGAGAGAGAGTGGGATAGAGTGAGAGAAACAGAGAGAGAGAGTGAGAGAGAGAGAGAGAGAGAAAGAGAGAAAGAGGGAGAGAGAGTGTGTGAGTGAATGAGAGAGAGAGAGAGAGAGAGAGAGAGAGAGGGAGAGAGAAGGGGAGAGAGAGAGAGAGTGAGTGAGAGAAAGAGGGAGAGAGAGGGGGGGGGGAAGAGAGACAGAGTGGGAGAGAGTGAGAGAAACAGAGAGATAAAGAGAGGAGGAGAGAGAAGGAGAGAGAGAGAGAGAGAGAGTGAGTGAGAGAGAGAGAGAGAAGGAGAGAGAAGGGGGGGAGAGAGAGATAGAGAGAGAGAGAAAGGGGGGGAGAGAGAGTGAGAGAGAGAGAGAAAGAGGGAGAGAGAGAGAGGGGGGGGAGAGAGAGTGAGAGAAGGAGAGAAAGAGGGAGAGAGAGAGAGAAGGAGAGAGAGAGAGAGAGGAAGAGAGAGAGAGAAGGAGAGAAAGAGGGAGAGAGAGAGAGAGAGAGGAGAGAGAGAGAGAAAGAGGGAGAGAGAGAGAAGGAGAGAGAGAGAGAGAGAGAGAGAGAGAGAGAGAGGAGAGAGAGAGGGAGAGAGAGAGAGAGAGAGAGAAGGAGAGAAAGAGGGAGAGAGAGAGAGAAGGAGAGAGAGAGAGAAGGAGAGAAAGAGGGAGAGAGAGAGAGAGAGAAGGAGAGAGAGAGAGAAGGAGAGAAAGAGGGAGAGAGAGAGAGAGAGAGAGAGAGAGAGAGAGAAGGAGAGAGAGAGAGAAGGAGAGAAAGAGGGAGAGAGAGAGAGAGAGAAGGAGAGAGAGAGAGAAGGAGAGAAAGAGGGAGAGAGAAAGAGGGAGAGAGAGAGAGAGAGAAGGAGAGAGAGAGAGAAGGAGAGAAAGAGGGAGAGAGAGAGAAGGAGAGAGAGAGAGAGAGAGAGAGAGAGAAGGAGAGAGAGAGAGAGAGAGAGAGAGAGAGAGGAGGTTATATGAGACGACAGTGCTTAAATGTCCGCAACATTCTAATGTGTCTAATTACAAATTAAACATGATCGAGGCTGAAGCTGAAGCTGAAGCTTGTTCTCGACGATCCGATGTTGTGGTTCCGCTACGCCACTCGCGATGTTGTTCGGTGTTGTTGCGGTGTGCGCATGACAGGACCTCTCGACTACGACACGCTTCACCATCTTTAAATCGCAGACGAGAATAAACAAGAAAAAGAGAAACAAGAGAAAAAAACTCGGACGAATTATCGGCTGGGGAGACGAAGCCAGTGAGGATCGTCTGTTCTGCAAAGAGAACAGGAGGTCTAGTGATAAGAAATGTAGCTCGCGTTTATACTGTGCGCTTTCAGGAATCATGTTTGTTTTGACTCTCCACAGAATTTCCTATAAAAGGGAAATTCCTGGTCGTAGAGGAGCTCGTGCTACGTGATTTATCGCCCAGAACATCTATCACGCTTGGGGATCACTCGCAGACCGAGAGGCCCAACACTTATCTTTTCTTTTTGATGTTTTAACTCAAACGTGTGAAGACACACGTGAAGTCACGGCTTCACGTCGAGACAGGCTGCTAACGAGCTTTAGTGTTCTGTGTGACGCTAGAAAGGTTGTGAATGTGAATCAGTTCCTCTGATAAAGCGAAGAGTAGAGAAGCTAAAGCAAGAGTCTCTCTCCTCCTCCGCTTCCTCTTCCTCCTTCTTCTTCTTCTCGTTTGTGCTCAGAGAGAAATCCACACGCTAAAGTTGCAGCAGAGCCGAAACGAAATTAGCGCTCCGTCTGCAGTTTCGTTTCAGGGCAGCAGATATTGCAGCGATGTGAAGATGGTGTGAAGATTAGGAGAGCTGAGGTGTACGATGTGTGGATTTAGAGTCTTAACGGCTTCTTAATGACTTCAAACCTCCGGCAAAAGCAGGAAGCGGCTCACAGAACTCTGGCGTTTCGTTTTTTTTTTGTTTTTCGACACGAAAACGTGGAACCGCTTTCAATATTAGCGCGAGTGTTAATTACGTGAAGGAGCTCATTCTGACTTAGCACAAGATGAGATCGTGGCACTTCATCGTTACTATAGTAACAGCTCATTCACAAGGACTTGGACTTATAAACGTTAATAGTAAAGCTGATAAACGTTAGTAGTAAAGCCGATAAACGTTAGTAGCAAAGCCGATAAACGTTAGTAGCAAAGCCGATAAACGTTAGTAGTAAAGCCGATAAACGTTAGTTGTAAAGCCGATAAATGTTAGTAGCTAAGCTGATAAACGTTAGTAGCAAAGCCGATAAACGTTAGTAGCAAAGCCGATAAACGTTAGTAGCAAAGCCGATAAACGTTAGTAGCAAAGCCGATAAACGTTAGTAGTAAAGCCGATAAACGTTAGTAGTAATGAGGATAAACGTTAGTAGTAAAGCCGATAAACGTTAGTAGCAAAGCCGATAAACGTTAGTAGCAAAGCCGATAAACGTTAGTAGCAAAGACGATAAACGTTAGTAGTAAAGCCGATAAACGTTAGTAGCAAAGCCGATAAACGTTAGTAGCAAAGCCGATAAACGTTAGTAGTAAAGACGATAAACGTTAGTAGCAAAGCCGATAAACGTTAGTAGTAAAGACGATAAACGTTAGTAGCAAAGCCGATAAACGTTAGTAGTAAAGCCGATAAACGTTAGTAGCAAAGCCGATAAACGTTAGTAGTAAAGCCGATAAACGTTAGTAGCAAAGCCGATAAACGTTAGTAGCAAAGCCGATAAACGTTAGTAGCAAAGCCGACGCGTTATCGCTGCACACTTCTCTCTGCGGCGTAACAGTCCATCATGGAGCCTCAGCAGACGTTCTGATAAGGTTCAGCGTCGAGACTCATTGCGGCTGAAAAGCCCGTTCTGTAACAGAGGCCTATTTCACGCATTGCTGCTTCACAGGTCCATCAGGAAGGAAAACACACATCACGCGACGTTCGGCTAGAGCCAGCGCGTCGGCACGGTAACGGCTAAAAACCGCCAGCTCCGTGACTCATGACTCCACATTCTTCACTCTGACAAAGCGTTCTTCTGATAAAAAACCCGATGACTGCGTATACACTAAAGATGCCGTGGATCAAAACATGGGCGGGTCGGACGACAGCTCGGACTGGGCCACGTCGCGAGAGCTTCATTTTTCTATGGAGCGAAAGGAAAGAAAGAACGCGTCGGATGAAAGGCACGCGAGACTGATTAATGTCCTGCGACGTGGACGCAAGGAGGAAGTGAAGGAAGTTCGGGATTTTGTGAGGCTTTATGAGGGCAGAATGATGGTGTGTAAGAATTCTCTCCTCTAACAATAAAATAGCAGATAAACGAGTAAAATCCGCTTCACTCTCTTCAGGTGAAGGATACGGATGCACCGATATACGTACATATATATATATATATTTTTTTTTTTTAAAAGAATAATAACAAACTCTTCCTCTCTCTCAGAGTAATAGTGTAACGAAATGTCCAAGATCCGGACAAGCAGCCGAATAAAACATCTTTACGACGTTTCTCTTTCCGACGTGAGCGCTCGGAGCGCTATCAGTGGGCGTGGTCATTAAAAACGAGCGCGTGGTGCCGTGACACACAAAGCTATTCGTGAGCGTTCAGAGATTCACACTTTCTCTCTCCAGCGTCTAAACCAAGAATTCCCAAACTAGCGGTCAGGGATTCCCAAACTAGCAGTCAGGAATTCCCAAACTATTGATCAGAATTCCCAAATGAGTGGTCATAGCAGTCAGGAATTCCCAATCGATCAGTCATAGCAGTCAGGAATTCCCAAACTAGCAGTCATAGCGGTCAGGAATTCCCAAACTTGTGGTCACGAGAGGCCGCTTGATTTATAAATGGGGCCGTGAAAGAAACTCGCACAAATTTCCTTTTTTGTTTCATTCATTTATTTTACAAATTAATATTTAAAAAAATATCAAAGACCGTACTGTATGCTGCGTGCTAACGTTCTGAAATGTTACTAGGAATCACAAAATGGAAAAATTTCCCATTTTTTTTTACAGAAGAACGCTCTTTTCTCGATCGTTTATTAATTTCCTCACAACTCGTGTTAAAGAGCGCTCTTCTCCCTCTTCTCCCTCTTTTCCCTCTTCTCCCTCTTCTCCACGGGAAACTCCATGTTCCTCACTGCTGCATTGCTGCGAGCCGGTAAAAAAACGAGCCACCGCTCCACGCTGATCACACACACACACACACACACACACACAAACGCACACAAACACACACAAGCGCACGCACACACACACAAGCGCACGCACACACACACAAGCGCACACAAACACACACAAATGC
Organism: Pangasianodon hypophthalmus; assembly: GCF_027358585.1. Lineage (NCBI taxonomy): Eukaryota > Metazoa > Chordata > Actinopteri > Siluriformes > Pangasiidae > Pangasianodon > Pangasianodon hypophthalmus. The sequence goes on along the minus strand of NC_069724.1, from coordinate 925,222 downwards.
ACGCACGCACATAAACGCACGCACGCACACAAACACACAAACGCACGCGCACACACACAAACGCACGCGCACGCACACAAACGCACGCGCACACACACACAAACGCACGCGCACACACACACAAACGCACGCGCACACACACACAAACAAACGCACACACATACACAAACGCACGCGCACACACACAAACGCACGCACGCACACAAACACACAAACGCACGCACACAAACACACAAATGCACGCACACACACACAAACGCACGCGCACACACACAAACGCACGCGCACACACACACACAAACGCACGCACACACACACAAACACACGCGCGCACACACACACAAACGCACGCGCGCACACAAACGCACGCGCGCACACAAACGCACGCGCGCACACACACACACAAACGCACGCGCACACACACAAACGCACGCGCGCACACACAAACGCACGCACGCACACACACAAACGCACGCACGCACACACAAACGCACGCACGCACACACAAACGCACGCACGCACACACAAACGCACGCACACACACACAAACGCACGCACACACACAAACGCACGCACACACGCACACACAAACGCACGCACGCACAAACGCAGGCACACACACACACAAAAACACACAAACGCACGCGCACACATACACAAACGCACACACACGCGCACACACACACACACACACACACAAACGCACGCGCACACAAACGCACGCGCACACAAACGCACGCGCACACACACACACACACACAAACGCACGCGCACACACATGCACACACAAACGCACAAACGCACACACACAAACACAGTTGATCAACCGGCGCTCTTTAAACGTTCAGCTCCACATTTAATCGGTTCCGATCCTGTCGGAGGCGGAGCTCAAACGCTATTGGCTGTTGTGAAACACGCTCACGCCCTCTGACACGCCTCTGACTCTTACACCGATTCATCGGCACTTTAAAGGTGCAATAGCATCATTTTTTCCCTTACTTTGTTACTAAAAAAAAAAAAAAATACTTAGAACATGATTAAAAAAATAATAATAATAATAATAACAACGGTTTGAGTTTGAGCCACAATCTCAGCCTGAGTGTCCGGATGCTTGTTTTTGTTTACATGGACCTCGTCAGCCATGTTATAGACGCTCCCTAACACATCTTAGTGTGAAATCAGCTAACACCCAGCGCAGCCTGATAATCCATCAGATACATTTTTTTAATCGCAAAGAAAATCAGAAAAGCCAAGACTTCGCGATCATTCAGAAATTATCATGAGCCGAATTTCGCACGTTTCTAGAGTTAGTCCAAGCAGCTGAATGTCCGAGCGCGCATGGAAGTGATGTCATGACAGTCCATGCTAATGATAACTCAAGTTCTGGGGGGCGGAGCTTCGAGTACATGCATGCTTAATCTTTAAAGACAAAAATCTTAGCTACTGCACCTTTAAGCGTCTACAGAAGACGTTTCACGTAATCGCTGGATTGCTACGTTTGCTTTATCGAGGTACGTAAGATGATACAGACACATACGCATGCTGAATTTCAATCGCGAGCGACAGGACAGTTTCTCCACCAAACCTGATCCGTCATCCAGACAGGAGCAAACGAGGAACCTTCTCCTGTTACACGCTTCTCTACAGACATGCCTTCACACTTTTCACACTAGCTGAATAATACAAGAGCCTCGATATGGCTCACACACACACACACACACACAAGAGCGGCACTAGAGAAGGCTCCAGAGAATACAGCGACCTTTACAGAGAAAGCGCTAACCACGACGCTGAGACAATAACGCATCGGCACGGCCGATTATTTCATCTCCATCTTCAAACTTCCAGGTTCAGATTTCATTCCAGAAATTCCAAAATGTCACGATTTCTTCTCTTCATGAACTTCGTAAATCGTGCAGCTCCTACAAACACGTCGTCCTCATCCACAGCTCAGATCCGACGAACGATGAATGAATGAATGAATGATTTTCTCCCTCAAAGTGTACGCTTCTGTACAGAATGCTGGCTGCGTTCACACACGTGAAGATGTTCATGAATCCGATCTGAACTCATTCCGATTGCAGGATCGTAATCTGGACTTCATTTATACACGTTACTCATAATCCGATCCAAAGTCATTCGCGTGCGTTTAGTCTCAACGTTCTCAGCGTTCTCAGCGTCCAGCTTCTTCATCACACTGTTGACGAGTTTTAAATCATTTCCGTCTCAGGGGAAAAAAAAAGTCATCAGGGTGTGAATATTAAACGCACAGTGAGAAGAAGAGAGAGTAAAGTCGCAGTAAAGTCGCTCAGCGTTTCATTTTCGCCCGAGATTCAGGAACAAAAACGTTCTGGTTGTTGAGAAGAACAAAAATCCACACGTTATCCATCACTGTAACGATCTATAACAGCTTTACTCATCTACTGATGTTACTGACATTAAGAGAGGTTTTTACGCTTTTTTTTTTTTTTTGCCGTGTTTGAACTTTCCGGAGGTCCTGCGTCTGCCTCAGATCGTTAGTTTGACGCTCGTCACGCCGCTCGTTCAGCCTCATTTTTATTTTAAACAGATTCAAATCTCTAACGTGAGCTGTGTTTTCTTACACGGGATTGCATCGTGACTCAAACACACGCTCAGAACTCACACTCCGATTCCGACAGCGAAAGGAACGAGACACAAACATTTACACGGATATTATTCTTCCGTTTAATGGATTAATGAAAGGATTATCTACTTTGTACGATCAGACAGAATTCGGTTTTCCGCTGAGATGTTTACGTGAACGTTTTCTCTTCCGATTGAGCTCCCAGTCGGATTATTAATGAATTATTAGGCAGCATGAATAAAAATCTGGATAAATCTGAAACTGGAGTTCTGAGAAAAGCTTTTAAGTATGTCTATTTATTAATAAAAGTTGTTAGTTGATCCATGTTGGGGAAAAAAAATAAACTGATTATCTGATTTAACTGCGTCCGATAACCCTGTTTACCCCCTCGATTTTCCACTCTGTCTTATTTTTCCCTTCTTCCCAGAAGCAATTAAGCTGATTAAGGTTTGACTGAATGCCTGTCGACGTTGCCCACGCTGCAGCTCGGCCATAAAACGCCGGAGGTGATGTGGAAAAGCTGAACGATGCCAAAGCGTGAATGTTTCTGACTTTCAAACATGAACTCGCTCACCGAGCCACGCTTTACTTTACTTTACTTTACATTAACAATAACGTCCGAACATCGACGTTAAATTAATTAAAACACTACATTCGTGCACGAGTAATTGTGTAGTGAATACACAGTTAAGATTTCACGTTCGGCCCAAAAAAATAAATAAATAAAATCCCAGAAATACATCGGTAACAATTACGTTACTACACCTCCCCGTCTACATGTAGCTAAAACTAAAACTAAAACTAAAACTAATCCCGTCCAAACAGGGCTAGAGATTTTGCGCCGTTTGGCGACTTCAGCGTACAGATGATGGTGGATCTGATTTCTGCTCAAAACTAAAAACCTCAAACACACACGCAAAGCGTTCATTAACTCATCGATTAAATCACAACACCATCAGAGCGTTAAATATTTGCATTGTCACGTGAGACGCTTTATAATCCTAATCATAAAGCGGATAATAGACGATGGGCCTCGTTTATCAGCGTGGATACGAACGAATTTATTTGTCGAATCATTTGTAAGCGTGTATTCGTACTCGTTTTAAAAAAATTCCTGCTTGGAAGAGAGTTCGTAGTCGACGTTCGCTCACGAGTAAATTTACGCACAGAAATTTCTAACGTGACCGGATCCGAGCCGTAGAACTGTCGACGAGTTATTACGATTTTATACACGGGTTACGCTGTAGAGTTTAAATCGGGTATTTGTTTCAATTAAACACCAATTTAATGGACGTTTGTGAGACTCATATTAATGGCATTAATTAAAGAAATATTAAATACGGGAAACATTCATGATTAAACACAGCTATCACAAGCTAACACAAATCCTTAAATTAGGAGAATATAAATAAGCTGTGTAAAAAAGGTCTGTATCAGTCTTTATCAATCTTTATTTAAAGTATATTTTGAAATATTTAACAAAAATATCACTTTATACACATTTTAAATGATTGCAGAAAGAATCCCTGTAATTATGCCACGGACACCCGGTTGAGAAACACTGGTTCTGCGCGCGTTGTAGCTGTAAGCTAACGTGCTGAGCTAGCATCAGGCTACTGGAAGGTTTAAAATGTACGCGATATTTTGGATATTTAGCGACTCTGCAATGTTTTCGTAGGACGTCAGCGAGAGACCGAGGAGATCTCCATTTTCTTTCTCAATAAAACCATGAATCACTTTTTTTCCTGTAACTTTTCCCCAGATTTGAGGCTCTTACACTTTATATTTTTATTTATTTTATTTAAAATATCTTCCACTTCAGCTCCCTGTGAGCTTTTCCTTTTATGGAGTTTTGTGGGCGTCGCTATATGCAAATGAGATGTGCTATGAGCATGCGGATTGGCGTTCGTCGATCGTGAAGAAAGTTTTGGCTTACGCAAACTTTTACACAACTTCAGTAATAAATTAAAAATTTTTTAAAAATAAATAAAAATAGTCAGAAACAGTTATATAGAGCTACATGATTTAAAAATGTGTGATCAGCACACGCACACAAAATTAGGATAAATACGCAGAGTCATTGCTGTACCAGAGCTGGGGGAATAAAGAAAAAAAAAAAAAAAAAAAGAAAGAAAGATTGGGAGGATTTTTGACGAGACTTTTAAAACAGCTGGCTGAACATCGTGCCTTTACGGATTGCGACATTCTTGGACATTAACTGTGACCCGGACAAGACGACTGGAATGCGACGAGCTGGAACGAAAACAAGAGCGAAATTCTTTCTGGTCTGAGAAACAAAAAAAAGGAAGAAAAAAAATTGATTTTTGGAGTCTCGGTCAAGTAATAAATGAATTTCTGTGCAGAGTCACAGGAGGAATATAGATGCAAAAACCAAAGAAAAAAAAAAAAAAAAAAAAGAGAGAGAGAGAAAGAATTTAAAACTAAAGGCATTCTTTACTGATTTACAGATTGTTATTCACTTAAACCCATAAATTTAAAAAAATAATGAAGGCGTTTGGGTTTGTTGTGTGAGGTGACCTCCGCTATAGGGTCCTCTGTAATCACCCTAGCAACAGCTCCGGCCAATAGGAAGCTTGCATGAGCAACTTGCAGCCGATGCAGCCAATGAAATCCGGCCAGTCTGAGCAGATGTCCGAGCGCGAGAGCGAGCGAGAGCGTCAGTCGCTCATCCTCTGAGCGTTCGGAATATTGTTTCCCGGCCACCTGGCGTGAGGGATTTCCTCGGATGATGCTGTCCGAACACGGCGTTACAGATGATCACAGATTTCAGCAACAAACAAACAAACTAACTAACAAATAAATAAATAAATAAAAGCAAAAACGTTTTCCAGGCTCTGAGAGTCATCGTCCCATTTTTATGTTCGCGTCACACGAAAACGAGATGAAGGTCCGACGCCACGAGGCCTCTCTCTCTCTCTATCTGTCTCTCTCTCTCTCTATCTGTCTCTCTCTCTCTATCTATCTGTCTCTCTCTCTCTCTCTCTATCTGTCTCTCTCTCTCTCTCTCTATCTGTCTCTCTCTCTCTCTATCTGTCTCTCTCTCTCTATCTGTCCGTCTCTATCTGTCTGTCCGTCTCTCTCTCTCTATCTGTCTGTCTCTCTCTCTCTCTCTATCTGTCTCTCTATCTGTCCGTCTCTCTCTCTCTATCTGTCCGTCTCTCTCTCTCTATCTGTCTGTCTCTCTCTCTCTCTCTCTCTGTCTCTCTCTCTCTCTGTCTCTCTCTCTCTCTGTCTCTCTCTCTGTCTCTCTCTCTCTTTCCATTAGCCATGTGTGAAACTCCCTCACAACATCCACTGATGTTTACTCCAACTATATTTAATTTATATTACGCTATAATTATCAGACTTTTGCGTACGAGCTCTGTGATTTAACGTTTAACGCTAGTACGAGTTCTCACTCAAAAACACACCGCGTCTTTTTCTCCCAAATAAAACCACAGACGAGTCGATCGACACACGAACGACTGGAACGATTAACAGTTGCGTGAGCTCTCCGATATCAACCGAAGCCACCTGGAAGCCCCGCCCACTTCTCGACTGGACTCACGGCGCGCTCTCGCTTTCTGTCACGGTAAACTGCGGATGTCTTGAGTTCATTAATGTGAGATAAAATCTATCAGCGTGTGTTCGAATTAGCAAACATTAAACACGTATACAGTTAACGTCAGGTAAATATATTAGTCCGAAAATGCTTAAAAATGGCACTTTTTGTTCGTTAGCTTTTCCGTAACTTTGGAAAGAGGCAAAAAAAAAAATTGCCCTAAAAACGATTAAAACAAAAGAGTTTAATCTAGCACTTTAAAAATAACGTGAATAGTTTTGTTAATTAAAAAGCGATTAATTTTCACCGATCAGCGCTAAGACGCGTTCAATCGCTTTGAGCAGCAGCTCGACGGTGAAAACATCGGACGAGGATTATATCGGAAAATGTACCGTTACTTATTATTATTTTTTTTTTTAACTGAAAACTGGATTGTGTGAAATCACAAAATAATCGTCTTGCTTTTCCCGAAGACACTTTATTCCATGTCTCCAAACTTTTAGCGTTAGTGATCGTTAGCGTATAAACAGTAACGCGGTGATGTACGCTGCCTTTGACGTCCATTTCAATTCAATTTTAACAATGGACATTGTCACAAAGCAGCTTTACAGAAATAAATACATTCAAGATATAAATTTTAGAAGTATGAATTTATCCCTAATGAGCGAGTCAGAGGTGACGGTGGTGAGGAAAAACTCTCTGAGACATCATGAGGAAGAAACCTTGAGAGGAACCAGACTCCAAAGGGACCCATCCTCATCTGCGTGACACCCGATAGTGCGATTATAAATCATTCCCTTCTATAACTGTGTGCTACATGGACAAATAGTGCGACCAGGAAATTCATCACAGTTTTCACATGAAGTCTGGTTTGTCAGTCCTAAAGCTTTCATAGCAATCGCAGTCCAAAGCCATCCATCTTGACGGTTTCTAAGTGTATCTACAGTACAGGCTTTCCATCCTTACATCTCCCTTTATAGCTACAGAAGCTCTGGCTTTTTGTTTTTGACGTATTAACCAGCGAGGCGTCAAAGCATCTGCCTTGTGTTTGGTGACGCACTCGAGTTCCTCACGCTGTCTAAATAATCAGCAGCTTCTTTTTTTTTTTAGGAAGAATCTGCAGTGATTTCGTCGTGAGGACAATCCCGGCGTGATTGCATTGACCTTTGATCGTTTAGATTTCGTGACTCCTTCTGAAGCTTCTTCTCCAATTCAAGTGCCAGCTGAACTGATTCTCTTTAGCGTAATAAGCGTATTAATGCGAAGAGAGAGCGCGAGTTTCCACGCTCTGACGTCAGTTGATAATGTCGCGGGGGAAAAGTCAAGACGCTGAACGCTGCTCTTAAAAGATCGAAAGAGCTCCGTCGGTCGAGACGAAGTCTTTCTTTTTCACGCTGTGAAAGTCGGTCGATCAGAAACCGAGGTAGGAAAGATCACGAAAGGAAAACCAGGAAACGTTCCTCATGAATATTTATATTAAGACGAGATGATGAAGTGCAGCCACATTTCTTCCTGCTCTCCTCCACTGCGGACCTGCCAGAACCGAATTACTGAATTACTTCCTGCATAAACACGCCACTCACGCGGAAATATTACGCATATGTTTAGTTTAAAAGCTCTGCTTAAATCACAAATCGGTTCGGCGAGGTCACTGCTGGTAGCAGAAGTCGTTCATTAAGGAAAACGCTTCACGGTTTGATTTAAAAGACGGAGTAAAAGCTTGATTTAAATTTCAGACGCCTTCCTGATTGTAACGTTCGCTCTGACGATATTATACATTAATAATCGTACGAGTTTCAACTCTTTAAATGTTGTCTTAGCGGTAAGTGCCGTAAATTAAAAACAAAAAAAGAAACTCCGTGGCTTTAGGGTATTTTTCTGGTGTGTGTTATTTGGCACAAACTTCCCAAATACTTTTATAATCTCATTTAAAATTAGAGAAGTGGTACTTTATTTACTTCAGTAGACGGAAACGCGTTTTAATACGCCACGTCAGATCGGACAGCACGACTTCAACCGATTAACCTTCTGCTAAAGTCTCGAGCAGGGAATTTGTTTAGAAATGAAACCATCATCTTTGAATGAAATGAAACGTCTTAGTTTCATTCAGTACAAAACCATTTTAGATTCCAAACATTAGTTTTCCAGCATAAAGTGAAACGTTACAGAAAAATGTTTGTATGTCAGTAAAGAAAGCAGCAGATTCCATAAGAGACACTTTTCAGATAAAAACATAATGAAGGCTGCTGGGTTTCGCTGCAGAAATAAGAAGCGAGTCGACAGTCAAAGTCTCCAGAAGAACTGTGGCTGCTTCTGCAAGATGCTCAGTAACACTTCCAGCTCATTTCCTTATAAAACTGCACACACTGCACCTCAGATACTGCTTTATTTATTTAAAGTGAAGGATCGTCACATTAAATACTGACTTTGTTTCATTTATTACTGTTTACTGCTCTTTATAGGATTTTTTTTAATGCAGAAACATTTAATTTCATTATTTTTGAAGGCGTCTTTACTCTACAGCATTTCTTCACATGTGCCTAAGACTTTTGCACTTTGTACTGTATATATATGAGGTTTTCCTAAACCAGGGGGTCGTGACCCCACAAGTGTCGCTTGATTGAGTCTACGTCCACATTAAATCCGAACAGATCAGTTTTCTGAAGATGAAGACGCGTAAGAAGCTTCGGCCGGCGTCGTTTTCCGTCAGGCGTTTATTTAAAAGTGCGATCTGAAGGTCGTACAAAGTGACATTAATCTTGATGCAACAACTGCAGCACAACATCGTCCACCATCTTGTTTGTTACGAGTTGAACGCGTCACGTGACTGAATATAACGTCATCATTTTTTGAATATCTCTGCTTTTTCGAATTCATCCACTTGGAAGAACGTTTTCGAAAAGCTCCGTTTTTCCTGGACAAAAACCCCAGACGTAGAGAACAAGATGCGTTTTCAAATTTATCCGGATTAACGTGGACGTAGCCTTACAAAAGGGGCTGCGAGAGAAACTCACATTCCTCGTTTCATTCGTTTAACAAATTAATATTGAATAAAATTCGAACGGATTTTGTTTTGTGTGCTAACAATTTGGAATTGTTACTCTGAGTCACATGCAAACACGAGCCACGTTTATATTTTAGCCTTTTTCTTCATTATCATGACACGCTGCACTAGCGCAGTTTAGCAAAAAAAAAAAATAATAATAAAATGGACAAATTTTCAGATGATTGTCCATCTCCCTCCGCTAAACAAACTAGCCTTTTGTCTCAAATTTCATACTTACGTACTATTCTAGTCCGTTATGGATCACTAACACTAACCGGTTTTCAATTTTAAAAACATCTCATGTCCCCTTCAAACCTGACGAATACACAGATTTTCTGGATTCGTAAATATTTTGGAATGTAAAGTCAGATTTTTCGATCTGAGACGCAGATCATGACAACAATCACGACGACAGCGGGACGTTTTAAAGAGACACAGAAGCTCGTCAGTGTGTTTAACGTCGCTGTGCGTGAAATCGGGTAAAAGTTCGACCTGGAAACCTGATGGACAGGAATGTTCTGGATCTGAAATCTAGAGTCTTGAGAACGTCGCTTTCGGATGTAACTAAGATACGCAGCGATGCCGCTCATGTTACCGCTACTACTGCATGCGACGTGTATAAACCACACAGCGGATTACTTTCCTACAGCAACAACAACAACAACGACAACAACAACAACAACAACGACAACGACAACGACAACAACGACAACGACACTTTCCACTAGACAGGTAAATCAGTGTAAGGAAACTTCCTTCGGTTTTTAGTCACTTATGTTACACATACGTTTGTTAATGACGTAATAAAATGTTTGAATGTTACAGTAGCTCTCTATAAATAAATAAATAAATAAATAAATAAATGTCAGTTGGTCAAGGCTAGGGGGTCGCAGAAACTTCACAATCGTTTCCCCAAAAAAAGTTGGAGAACCCCTGTATTATATTAAAAACAAAAAAACGAACAAAAAAAGAGTCAACACCTGGATAAATAACAACGATCCAGAAATCCGCTAAAAGACGGAACGGTCAGGTCAGCGGTCAGAGCGTTGACGTTTCTTTCTCCTCGGAAAAGCTCGGTGTGGAAAATCTTGCTGAAGTCTGCAGTCTGAATTCTCCTGACCAGCACAAACGGGCAGCGTGAGCGATGTTCTGCCTGAACATTAAGCGCGATTCATAAGCTGAACTGAGCGGCTCGAAAGGTCAACACCGCTACGGAGGATATAAACGACATCCCGAGTTAACGGAACGCCCGAGAGGCAGAAACCTGGCTGTGTGTGAGCGCGGGACGAGCTGAACCTGAGCCCAGGTGTGTGTGTGTGTGTGTGTGTGTGTGTGTGTGTGTGTGTGTGTGTGTGTGTGTGGAGAGGACGCGACTGAGGATCGGATCGTCACATGACCTAACGAAGCGTAAGGTTGTAAGTAAAATACCTTCATTTCATTTTAACTTTATTTGTAAAACACTTAACAGAAATTGTCGTAATGCGACTTTTCAGAAATCCAGATATAACTCTGAAATAAAAATTTCCCAAAATCGGACAATGATACGTACTATATCTGTGGGGAAAAAATAATTTAAAAAATAAACGATAGTTGTGGAAATATCACATTTTAACACTTCGCTCAACGCATATTTACTTATTTTTTTAGAGTTTATTTCCCTTAAGTGGAGTTTTTCACCATTTAAGATCAAAATTTTCATCCTTTTTTTCTCTTTCAAATGCTCCAAAATCCAAAAGTGCTGTTTTTTTTTTTTTTTTTTTTAAACTATTTTCGGACAGTTTTTTTTTCAATAGCATCCCTAATAAATAGCTAGCTGATGTTAACTACACACACACACACACACACACACACACACACACACACACACACACACACGTGTCTAATGTACACCAAGTGGAACTGACGGATTTTATTTCACATTAATGAACTCAAAACATCCGTTTCCGGTGACAGAAAGCGAGAGTCCAGTCGAGAGCACGTGAGATGAGACAGATGGAAGAAAGGGGGCGGGGCTTCCAGGCGGCGTCGGTTAATATCGGAGGAGTTCGAACCGCTTACGCAAATGTCAATCATTCCGGATTCGTATGACGATTCTCTCATCTGATGTTTTATTGTACTCTGGGGGGAAATGAGGAAAGACGTGGAGTATCTGTGAGCGAAAACTCGTACTAGTACTCCGATGTTAAATTGCGTAGCTCCTAACGGATGATGCGTAAAACACTAGCAGCTCTGCGTAAAATGTTAAAATGGTTAAGCGCTGGACCACGCTCGTGATCCGGTGCATGACTTCAGACGAAAAAATCTTAGAGGAAAAAGAAGGAAAATTAAATATCTGACACTTTGAGACTCCTTCAGAGTTACATATATAAAACACACCACACACACACACACACACACACGCACACTGACATTTACGTACGATTTAACGTACGATTTAACGTACGATTTAACGTAGCCAATCCAGCGACTGTCACTTTACAGAGAACACCGGAGAACTCAGAAACACGTCTGACGTTAATCTGAGGTCAGACTCGAACCCTGGAGCTGCGAGACGGCAACTCGCGCCGCCGCATCGCCCTGAGGAGTTTCGCTTTACATAATTATTAAAATTATTCTTCAGATTTTTATAGTCAAATATTAAAACGTTTACAAATTTCCCCATCGTGTAAAACTGCTTAACTCGCACGTTTCAGTTCCAGTCACTCGACAATCTGTTCCAAGGTGCTTTAAAGCCGGTGGCTTCTGGTGGCTCTTTGTGGCTGAACATCTTATTATAACTTATTATCATGTTTTTTTTTTTTATTTTTCTTTAATTTGTCACCCGTCTGCACGAACAGAAAGATCCACAAACCTGCGCAAAAACGCTCCAAAGTCGCTCCAAAGCGCTAACGTTTCATCTCCTCGTGTTTCAGACTCGTGTGTTGTGTGCAGTGTGTGAGGAGCGAGTCGTCTTCAAGAGGCGTGTGTGTGTGTGTGTGTGTGTGATGTTTAGATGTTTGCGGAAGAGTCGAAGAGGCACAGAAGGAAATAAAATACCGCCATCTTGACATTTTCTGGCAAAATTATTATCTCTCGTTACGCCGTAGCGCCTTTTCTCTTCAGTACTAAATTTAAACTGTTTTTAATCTTGTGCGGTATAAGAGGAATAAAACGCTTCCTTTTTATGAGAAAATAATCCACTCTGGAGTGGGAACGGAGACTCTGATCTGCATCAGGCGTGGATTATTTGCCTATTTGCTTTACTTATAAAGCAAATCAGTTTTTCAGGCTTCAGAGGTAATTTTTTTCGCTGAATAGTTAAAATAATAATTAATTTTATTAATAATAAATAATAATAATAATAAAGGAAGAAGTGCGTACCTGGTAAGGGTGTACTCCCTGAGTCCTGAGTGCAGGTTCATGGCAGAAAATGTACCTATACAACCCCTCAACCGCTTGTCCCGGCCGATTTTCCAAGTGACAAACAGTGGGCTGTGGAGGAGAGAAAAAAAAGAGAGAGAGAAAGAAAGAAAAATATTATATTTCTATATAAATAATTCACATGAACAGGATACGGAACGACACTGTGGTGTAAAAACAAACCGGATGCTGTTTGTTTGTGTCCTGGAAAAATCCTACACGAGGTGAAAGTCGGACATTTTCTAATAGTTTTAAAAATGATATTTCTGGATTTTATACAAATTCAAACGCTGATGAGAAAATGTCGATTTAAACATGTATTAGTAACTGTGTTTTCTGTGTGTGTGTGTGTGTGTGTGAAATAAAAATACGGCAAAACGAAAGCTTTTATTTACAGAACTCGCTCTTTTCACGATCAACAAGGCACGAGGCAGACCTGTCAATCAAACGATGTGGGTGGGAATTTTGTTTTTTTTTTTGAAGAAGTGACGACGAAACGGCGACAAATTCCCGTTTAATGCTACAAAAAAAAAAAAACTACGAAGATAACAACTGCTGTATCAGGAATAACACACTCCAGAGACGAGTTAGTTCCTGTTCTCACTTACGTTATAGCTACGATAAATATTCGTACCAGCTACACCAGCTACTCGCTCTCTCGCTCCCTCGCTCTCTCTCAACTCGGAAATTGTAAACTCCTCTGTCCTGAACACTTTCCCGCGCTGATTCCGTGAAACTTTGCAAAGCACCGCGACTGTTACAAAGCTCTGAACACTGGAGACTCCTTCCATAAACATTAAATAAACGTATCCTTTATAAAAAAAAAATAAATAAAAAAAAATAAATAAAACCACATCAACGATTACACATTTTACTTTTATTAAAACGACTTTTTGCGTTAATGGATTTTGTCCGCTGTACGAGTAAACGAGCTGTTACTATAGAAACGATAACGTATCAGAATGAGCGCGGATCAGATACCTCAATCAGATACCTCGCTGTGGTGTAACGACGTTTTAACGCTCGCCAAATACGACATTTCAACTGCGACTGCAAATCTGCAGCACGTAATTCCATCAAACTGAATTCATCATGCACGTGTTCGCTTCACCACGAGACGTAGCTATTTAGCGACTCGATCGACTTGTGACGAATAAACACTCAGCTAGCGAGGTTCTGGACGTCTTTTTTTTCCACACAAACCGTTTTCGTTAAACTGGCTCCGTACGCAACGTGAAGTTTGCGAGAAGACGCCAAGGCGAGATTTTAAAAAAGTAAATAAACACGATTCATTGTCATTTAGTTGAAATATATTTATGATTTTTTTTTTTTTTTTTAAGCTAAGATACTTTCGTAAGTACTTCGGCCAGAATTTCTGGTTTTCCCCCGAAGCCTGACGTTTATAAGCTGATGGAAATTTTTTTTTTAAACCTGCCTACTCTGCACATTCTCAGATGAGAAATTATTTGACTTAATTTTCATTAGTGATGATTCAGCATTACGAATAATAAGGTGTAATAAAAAAGAAAAAAAAAAGAAAAAGAAAGAAAAAAAAAACCTCGCAGTTTTTCGTCCCTGGGCGTTTTCGCCGCTTATCGAGGTGTGGATACAGCTGACTGCATGAGTTTTAAGCATGAATGATCAAACAGAGCCGAAATCGGTTTCAGCAGCGGCGACGGCCTCAGTCTGAGAAGCAGTGTGTTCTCACCACGGACACACACACACACACACACACACACACACACTCCAAAAAAATAAAATACTCTCCAAAATACCTGAGCAAAAGGCTGTGCGGTCGGGAGCTGCTTACCAGGCAGAGACAATCACAAATAAATAAATAACAATACACTTGCGATATAATTCTTTTACAAATCTGTTCGCTAACATCCACACGGCCGACATTTTCACCGTTGACCTGCTGCTCAAAGCGTTTAAATGCGTCTGATCGCTGACCGGCGCAGGGGAGCAGAAAAAAATATATATATAAATAAATAAAATAAAAATTTTATAAAATAGCGCATTTACACATTTTCTGATTATCATCACGTTACCATTTTTTGTAAAGCGTTAGATCTGAGACTTTTCAGAGAAATATTTCAACTTTCAAAGTCAATTTTTTTGTCCTTTTTTTCCCCACTTTCAAAAATTCCAAAACCCGACGTTTTTGAGCATTTTCGGTCGAAATTTTTCGGTTACGTCACTAATAAATAGCTAGCTGATTTATAACTGCAAGCTAGCAGTTAATAACTATATACATATGTAATGTTTGCTAAGTGGAACACACACACCGATAGATTTTATTTCATAAAAATTAAATCAAAACACTGCGAGTCCAGTCGAGAGCAGGTGAGATGGTGGAAAGGGGGCGGGGCTTCCAGACGGCGTCAGTTCATATCGGAGAGTTCAAAGCACCTGAGCAACTGTCAATCATTCCAGATTCATATGTTGATTGGATCATCTTCTGTTTTATCGGGGGGAAAAAAAGACAACTTCTCTTTTGAGAAGTTTCGTTCTAGCGTACGCCGATGTTTAACTGCGGCGCTCCTACGCAAAATGCGTAAACTTCAGCAGGTCTCCTAATCTAATCTAATCTAATCTAATCAGAGTCTAATCTAATCTAATCATCACTGGATCTCGTAGCAGTGTAATAACGCATAGACACGATTAAATCGTCAAACGTTCAGACAAATATTTGGCCCTTTCCTTTATTTTCTCTCTCTTTTCGGATCAGTAGTCGCAGTGCTGAGGTATCCGTGACATCACTGGCATCCGTGACGACCGAACATCCATTTATTTCTAATGAAGCGTCTCAAGTTACAGCCAATGAAGCTAAATTAGTAATAGGCAGATTTACCAAAAAAAAAAAAAAAAAAAGTCTATGGTGTTTTAAAGATCTGATCGTGAATACGCAACGGCGGTTTAAGCGAACATCTCGGGTTCATATCCGACTCGGGCTCGTAAGAGAACTCGAAGAAAGCAAACACGTCTATTATTAGAAGCTGCTTCTGCTTCTGTCTTGCCCTTGTCCTGTCGTTCATGCATATTTAATCGAGCCCGATGGAGGGAAAGACAATAAAACCGGGTGGAAAAACGACAAGACGTTTTATATCGTGGATATTTGGAATATTTGAGAAGCTAAGTCGCTGAGAATTTCGCCGTTCGTCTATCGGCCACACGTCCGAGTTTCTTCCGATCTTCATGAAGCTAAAGAGCAAAATGGAAGGACGGAGGAGGAGGTAGGAATTAAGAGAAAGACCAGCAAACTGGCTGTTTCCTTCTGAAACAGGAAGTCAGAGTGAGCACTGATTTACACAACAGCCAATAGCGTTTGAGATAAGCCACACCCTCACCTCAATCTAAACAAACCTGACAGCTAGCTAGCTAAACACAGTGAACAGATCAGCGAGAGACTTTTACCGACTTTTACTGATGGCGAATCTCTGATGGTGTGTAAAGACGGAATTCTCGCAACGTGTTCGAAAAGCGCCAAGCTGGTAAAACGCCTCCGAAAAAGCACCTGTCACATGACCGCCACCTCCTACAAGCTCCGCCCTCTTCACAGACTCCTCCCTCCTCACAGACCCCACCCTCCTCATAAACTCCTCCCATCTCGCAAACCCCTCCCTCTTCAGACTCTCCCTTCTTCACAGACTCCTCCCTCTTCACAAACTCCACCCTCCTAACAGACTCCTCCTCCTCACAGACTCCACCCTCCTCACAGACTCGTCTCCCTTCACAGACTCCTCCCTCCTCACAGACCCAACCCTCTTTGCAAACTCCGCCCTCTTCACAAACTCCTCCCTAAAAACACACTGACAAACCATGTTTACTAATAATGAGCTGCTACTGTAGAGGAAGACACGCCTCTGGGGGCGGGGCATAAGCGGATTGTTCGGACAATCTTTAAGATCAAATAGAGCCGAAATCTGTTTCAGCAGCGGTGATGGCCTCAGTCTGAGGAGTACAGTGTGTTCTCACCAAGGGGACACACACACACACACACACACACACATAAAATACACTCTAAAATACCTGAACAGAGCAAAAAGGCTTTTCCTTCGACTTCCACATTTCAGGTGTAAGGAAAGCAGGTGAGGAGTAACAGTATTGCCGGCTGTGCGGTCGGGAGCTGCTTACCAGGCAGAGACAAATCACGAAAACTCGACATTTGAACAAATATGAATCCGATATATTATTGTATCGGTGTCACGAGCACTAAAGGACGCGTACGAAATGGTCCGAGACACTGATTTCGGTTTCAGTGGCCAAAGAGAAACCGAAAGAAAAAAAAAACAAAAAAACAAAAACGGGTGTCCGAGAAGGAACCAGAGAACAAGAGGAGGTTCTGCAGAGAAAGACAGAACAGATACTAAAAGAGGAATTCAGGGAAAAGCCAGAGAGGAAGATTAAAGAGGTGAGAAACCCGGAGTGCTCTCTGTCTTTTTATTTTTTTAAATTTTTTTAAGATTAATAGCTTCTAATCTTACGGCGTCTGGAACAACAGCACGAGACACGATCACGAGCATCGATCGCGTCCCAAAACAAACAAAAAAAAACCAAAAAACACTCCACTGACTCTTTTCCGCAGTTTCACTGGAGTCATGATTCGGTTTGAGAAAGAGGAGAAGCCTGTAGTAGAGGTCAGCGAGTGTGTTATTTCAGCCGACGCTCCACACAGCGCCATCGATTTTTCTTAATGAGTTGTGGACAGTAGGACGGCTGCAGATCTGCGTGTGCCGTGTGTCAGACTGAGTAAACGGACACGCGTCCCGAATCGTCTATAATCCAGGCAACGACCGAATGCCTTCTCCGAGTGAGCCGAGTCCTAATCCGAGAGAAGCGGATACTTCGGCCTGGTTCGGTTTCACGCTGGACGTAATTCTTTAAATAGACCCGAACAGCAACAGCAAGGGCGATGCGGCAAAAATAATCGTATCGCGATACGAAGATATCTGTACGATACGCCGTGCGTTACGCATCACGAGCTACGATTTAGCTACTGAACTCCGGGCAAAAAACGACGCACTGATGCATCAAACCTGTAAAAGTTAAATGTTTGTTTGGTGATAGTTTTATTTAATGTTCACAAAAACACTAAAAATCTGTTGTTTTTTTTGTTTGTTTTAAAGATGAGCCCTTTCACGCATAAATGATTTAAAAACATTCACTTTCTTTTACTTTAAATTGCACATCCTATGTTTTTTATTTTATTTTATTTTTTTAAAAGAAATGTTATTTGAATTAAAAAGTAAATGGATTGTCCACGTCCATGTTAAAAACCACAAGAAAAATGGATAAAACATTATATTCGAAAATTAAGACAACCAAAAAAAAAATAATAATAATAACAATCTTGTTTATAAACAAAAATCGTTAGCATTCCATGACCAAAGATTATTAAAAAATATAGAAAATATCATTTTTGAACAAAATTCTTGATAGACGAAAGTTTAAAACTGTTGCATGATGAAGCTGATCGTCAATTAAAAAAAAATTAATAATAAACAATAATATCAATAATAATAAAAAGGTAAGTGCACTACAAACTAGTGATCAATTCAAACGTAGAAAAAAATTTTTTAATTAACAACAATTAAAAAAAAAAAAAAAAAAAAAAACCTCCTCATTAGGACATCCGGAGCCGAAACATCAGACTGGCATTAATCTGACCTCCTTAAACTCTCAGCACTTTTTATTTTTTTCGCTCTACCCTGAACACCTGATCCGGAATCCCCCGAGTCGGAATAATGCGACACTCGGGAAGCTTTCGCTGTCTTAAACATGATGATAATTACTCCGCTCAGAACAGACGAGACGCATCCCGAGGGACGAAGCGTTTGCCAATCACGCAGGACGAGTGTTTCAGCCGTGGTGAAGAAATAAAGAAAACCCTTCACCTCATTTTTTTTTATTTCTTTCCCCCAATCTGTTTCTACTCGGAGAAACCCGACTGCTGCAATCCCCAGAACGCCGTCTGAACATCACTCGTTAAAATGAACCAACCTAAGCAACGTCGCTCTGGTGCTCGCAAAATGGCCGCCAACCCTCTTAGATTCGTCCGTTTGCTGTTTCTTAATATTGCAATCCCAGAATGCACCATTTCTAGGACGCCGTGATGCCGTCTGAGCGTTATTCAGAAAATTAACAAGCGTGAGCATCATCGCGGCTCAGGATCGCGAAACGGAAGATATTCTTCTGTCGATCGCGCAATTCTGGTGCTCGCAAAATGGCCGCCGCCCCGTTAGTTTCATCCGTTTGCGTTTTTTTTGTTTAGATATTTTCCTTTGGTGCGCTATTTAAAACGCACAGGAAGAGCTGGACGATGATACGATACGACATCGAATTTGCGTTAAATTGTCGCAAAAAATAATAATAATTTTCTGAGATTTTGCCTGATTTCTTTTTCAGACATTGTTTTTTTTTTTTTTTTTTTAAATATTTTACCAACGGAAATCTCTTATTGGACGGCGACAAATCGATATTAAAACTCTTACACAGAAACTTTTTCTTAAAAACTGCTTAATTTCTTTTACATTCGATTATTATAACATTTTTTCTTGTTTTTGAAGACAACAAACAAAAAAATTTTAAGAAAAAAAAAAAATTATTAATACAACACTGTTTCACTTTAACAGTTTTATACACACACGTATGTATCATGATACACGTCATGATATAGTAGAAATTTTTTAAAGTATATTTATATTATATTATATTTTATTTGTATCACCGACCTTTACATCAGGCTAAAGTATAAATAAACCTAGAGTACGTATAAAAAACCAAAAAGTGAAGGTGAGATCTTATTTCAGTCTCGACAGCGTTCCGGTCCAGAACCAGGAAATGCGCTCCGGTTCTTTAGCTAAAGCCGGATAATTTTATTTATTTATTTTATTTATTTTACGAGAATCTGCGTTTTCCTCCTCATCAGCTGCTTTAACGACTTTTACAACTTTATCGACATGGTTTCATGTGACCTGCATTCCAGAAGCGGAGAAGCGGAAGAGTCAGCAGTTTAAAAATAAAAATAAAAATTTCGGCATGACCCGTGAGTCTAAAGGTGAAAGGTTTCTTTCGTTTAAATTTCACTGCTGTAACTCGAGAAGGAAACTGAGACACGATTACTTTTTTTTTTTCCCGTTCTGTTTGTCGTCGTTTCGGTTAAAGCGAGAAAGGAGTGAGACGAGAAAGGTATCAGCGACGGCGAGGAGAGTTCGTAAAAAAAATAAACAATAATGGAAACATTGTTTAATAACTAATAATAATTATTGAGTCTGCGTTCTGACTTAAACACGTCTGACGTTTTTTTTTTTTTTTTTTTACTCGATACGTAGCTTGTGTGTTATGAAAAGTTTAACAATTCATTTAGACCTTTATGTGTTTATCAAATTCCAAGAGATCGCGAGTTCGTATCCCACGAATCCAAGAGAGCGAACTCGGCCGTGCTGCACTGGGTGGGTGGGAGGAGCTTATTCTCTCTCCCCTGTCAATCACACCAGCGCTAGCCAATCGTTCGTGAGCTCGTGTATGTGGAAGAGGGCGGATAGCGCTTTCCTGCTTCCTGTGAAAAGATGCGATTCTTTTCGCTTCGTGTGTCTCGGAGGAAGAACGGATGGGTAGATGTCGTAGTTTAGGGCAGAGCTGGTGATAAATACGACTTTCTTCTGGGATTCCGTGTTTTTCCTGAGCAGAAGCGCTGGAAAGCGTTTAGGCAGGAACTCGGGGGGGAAAAACCGACTCCAAGCTTTCCGAGATCCGACCCAAGCTCTCTCCAGGAAGCGCTCGCTCTTTTCTCTTTCCTATCGTCTCCTGCCAAAACCAAAACAAAAAATACAGACAAGGTTTTAAAAAAAAAAAGGAAGAGACGTTTCGGAGGAGAGACGCGTCTGGGGGTTTACAATAAGCACGTCTAGAGCAGCATGCAGATGGTCATGTGATCACTAGGCCACGCCCCCTACACCGAGACATACGGCTGCATACGCGTGGAATTTTTTTTCAGTGTGACGAAACGTGTATATCGTGAAGACACGTCGCTCTCTGTGATCTTGCAGAAAGAACACCAAATCGAGGATTTAATCTTTTTTGTCACACACACACACACACACACACACACACACACACACACACACAAGCATATGCAAGGAGACTTGTACGGAGATTAGTCTGCTTTATAAACCGTAATATTTTCACAGGAGCTTATCACACCGTGATAATTTCACGCCGCAACACTCTGAATATCTCCCCGAATACAAATCGCTCCTGATTAAACACGTGCTTTAAAAATCTCTTCGGCCAGAAAACTGCCAGATTGAACATTTTAATAGCTCTTCTAGTTCTAGGTCTAAAATCCCCGAGGGGGGGAGACGTGAAGAATTTTAATGCTGGCAGATTCCGATGTCAAGACACCGATGTCAGAGCTCTGGACCTCGTAATAATCGTCCTCTGCGAATGTAAAGGAGGGGGAGGAAAAAAAAAAAAAAAAAAAAAAAAAAAAAAACGGCATTTAAGCAGATGATTAAAGATAAAACCTCGCAGCTGTGCAGAGATGAGCGCTGACTCGGAGCGCTCGGAATTTTCATCAGGCATTTGCTTTTGACCTCTAAATCCCGGGACAGCGGAAAGCATCAAACGGATCAAGAGATTAACTTACATCACAGGGACTCTTCCATCTGTAGGTCTAGTGATGTGACGTTACGATACGGCGAAAAAAACAACAAAAAAAAAACCACACACACACACACATAACGCGCTCAGAACAAACGTGATTTCACGCGTTTCTCACCGTGAATCGAACCCTCGCTCGTTTTCCTCTTTATTCTTTACGCAGGTGAGGACGCGGCGATCCGAGAGCGTCCGAGCGAGACGCGGTTCGACTCGGAATCGACTCGCTGCAGGAAGCGAATCGAACACGCCGACGTTTTTAACGTAGAAACTGAAACCAAAGCGCGGAGCCGTAGCGCTGCGGAAACGCTAGGTTTTCTGATAAATGAATTTAAAAAAAAAAAAAAAAAAAAGAGAGAGAGAGGAAATAAACGCTGGATGCGACAAACGTTTAAAACTAGCAGTTTATAAAATGATCTCGTCGTTTACTCGGCGCCGCTCCGTGTGCGATCTCTGAGTCTGAAGTTAATTTTTTTTTAAAGGTTTAATAATTTTTATTTATTTTTTTTTATTCATTACTTATCCAAATAAGATTAAATCTTGGTTTGTATTAAATCAATGAGAAAGTGGATTTGTTCCTGTCAGTCGTTTTACTCTATTCTATAAGCCGGTGTAGATCCTAGTGGGCGGAGCTTCGTGAACACGGAGGAGCGTAAAAAAATAATAATAATAAATAATAATAATAATAATAACAATAATTCAAATGTCGAAAAA
This sequence comes from Pangasianodon hypophthalmus, assembly GCF_027358585.1. Lineage (NCBI taxonomy): Eukaryota > Metazoa > Chordata > Actinopteri > Siluriformes > Pangasiidae > Pangasianodon > Pangasianodon hypophthalmus. The sequence goes on along the minus strand of NC_069724.1, from coordinate 903,235 downwards.
ACCATTAAAGCCCTAATCCTGTAAAACGAAGACTAATTTTATCTAACGCACAGTAACATTTACGAAGGAGTACACACTTTCACACACTTTTACACGCTATTACACGCTATTACACGCTTTTACACGCTACTCGGCCATGTTTACTTTTCAGAGGATTCCGTCCACACGCGTACGTTACTCCGTACGATGACGGACGTGACCTCTGAGGAAGCCAGACTTCATTTCACGACTCAAACCTGATGAAACACAAAGCTGTGTGAATTGAGGAGGAGAGAAAAAAAAAAAAAATCCACATTTGGTGCAGCTCCAGCTCTCAGCTTCGAGCTCTTAGACTATAAATAGAGCGCTAATTCAAGAAATCCCTGTGCATGTAAACCGAGATGCGATCACATGACCTGCTCTCAGCCAATGGCTTCTCGCTTCCTGTCTCCCGGCTTCGGGTGTGTGTGTGTGTGTGTGTGTGTGTGTGTTTACAAAAGAAGAGAGATGAGACAAAGAGCTGATGAAAGCCCTATGTTTGATTTTTTTTTTGTTTGTTTTGTTCCTTAACGAAGATTTCAACCATTTTGTGAAGTCAGGCTGAGAAGTAAAGGTTGGACGATACGCAAAAAAAAAAATCATATCGCGATTCTAGAAAGCGTTTGTACGATAAACGATACGACGTACAGGTTTTCTCGCAAAATGTCAGCTACACGTGCAAGTCTTGCATTTTAAGAAATGTTAGAAATAATCATAATTTAAAAAAAAAAAAAAACTCTTCACTAAACAAAATATTTAGCAATGAAAAAGAAAAAAGTTACAATTTTAGAGAGTAAGTACGAAATCAGCTGCTTGTAGTGAGATTATTTATTTATTTTATTTTTTTATTATTATACGTTTTTTATTTATTAAAAAGATATCACGACGACGTGTTGTGACGTAATTTCACGATCTCGATATCCTAAAATACCAAAAAATCACCTAAACACATCATTTTGCAGGATATAGCTGATTAATTCATCAATCAAAATTACTACGTATAAATACGAATTAATTAGTTAATATTAACTTTTACAATTTTAAAGCTTAAGTACAAAATTTTAGCATCGCATCAGAGGCTTTTGGTGAGTTTATAACTGCTTTTAAAAGTATTTTTATTGAATAAAATAATATCAGGATATTCACGATATCTCAGAAAAGCGTATTGTGAGATACTTTTATCATGATATCGATAACAAATTACTGAAATCAGAAATATCGTGAACGCCTCATTGTATAATAAATATTTAACCTATAATTTGTTCTTTTTAGTGTTTTTATTTAGTCGTGTTTTTAATTTCCGTGTGGAAATACGCCAGCTACAGGTATAAAGCGCTACTTTATATTCACGTACGCACAAATATCATCAACGTTTGCTTTTCTATAAATAATGACTAACACTAACACTGACGGCTCCTTAAATATCCAACAACGAACGTGACGTAAACATCCGACTTCGTAGAAAATAAAACCTGCTAGAAACTCAAATCATTTTATTGCTGTCGGGATTCGAGAGTTTTATCCCTCAGGAGTAAAATATTTATTACAGACGCCTCGCTGAGAAACTAATCCGATCCGAACAGGGCTAAAGACGTCGGGCTTCGTTTAAAAATCTTTTAGTAAAGTTGTGTGTAAATGTTTGTGCAAAAGTTTCAGAAACGCTGATTTTCTTCGTATATGATCACCGTAAAGTGCAAAGCGCGTTCCTGAAGCAGGTCATTTGCATGTAGTGACGCCCACAAAACTCCATAAAAGGTAAAGTGCACAGACAGCTGGGAGCACGAAATGAGAGATCAGGGTAAAGACTGAAAAACAGAAGCGGAAGTTATTTTGACTCACGTCTATGCCAATAAAACTATTTAATAATAATAATAATAATAATAATAATAATAATAAGTGAGCACTAAATCCTCCATCAGCTGAGGCGTTTGTTTACAGCTCTGCGCAGACAGAGCGACTCGTCCTCCATTTAAACACCACCATTTATTTATCGTAACTGAATGATTAGTTTTATTTGTTTTAATTTATGGGTGTGTGTCGGCTCACTTTCTTTATTTTTTATATTCTTTAATTAACACCAATAAAATAAAGCGTCTGGTTTTGAGTAAATGTTGTGGATGGAGCTCTGAGTCCCTGAGCGAGTGAACTAGCATGAGGACGTGTTTCTGATCGAGACTCTAAAGCTCTTCTATCAGTCGCTCTGGATAAGGGCGTCTGCTAAACGCTGCAAACGTCATAAACACAAACAGTTTAAACTCCACAGAATATTCCAGAGAGAAAAGTGCAGGAATCCCTGCAGATTATAGGATCTGAAGTCGATCAGGTCGAAGTTTACATTAGTTAATAAATTTACACACGCTCAGGAGCACGAGGTGGTTACGAGCGTTTTTTTTTTCTTCTGAATTTACGTATTTTCATGAAAACCGAATTTCTTGCGTAAACGCTCGTACTAACGATTTACTCATGAATCCGTTCGTATCCAGCTCGATAAATGAAAGTGTGTGTTTTTGTTGGAATACAGGACGGAGATGAAAACTCCGGATCGCTGACTGAAGCCGGACGAGGCCTACAGCCGAAACGACAGTAACGACTCTGAGAGAATATAATAATCTGAAATATTACACAGAATTTAAAAAAAAAATAAAAAAACTTTAAGCAGTTCGTCTCTGAAGAGTGTTTTGTTGTTTCTCGTCTAAGGTCGAGGCGATACGACGAAAATATCATATCACAATACTTGAGGGCATTTTGATTAAATAAGATATGCGTTACAAAGTGTACTGAAAAAAAAAAAAACACATTATGTCTATAAAAATTACTTTAAACTGAAAAAGATCAAAATAATAATCAATATTAATATTCTAAAAATAATTTTAACAAATGAAGAAATAAATCTAACTCTTTCATGCATAGAGTCCACACTTATAAATGGTCAATTTTTAAAAAAAAATAATTTATAAAAATATAAGATAAATAAAAATCACCTCCATTATTCGAGAGCATTAAACTGTTAACCCGACTGCAAAATGTCTCCGGTATAAAATTAAAAAAATTAAAACATTTAAAAGAAAAAAAAAAATTTTGTACCAGACTCCCCTGAACAACTTTTAACTATTTTTTAAAACTAATTTCTTTATTTTTTTTATTGTACTTTATAAATGTTGTACATGTCAACAATATGTTTATTTTTCTATATTTTGTTCATAAATTATATTTTCAATGACTAAACAATTTTTGTTTAAAAAAAAAAAACATTGGGGAAAAAAAATTTCATTTCAGTTACAAGATTTTATCCTTTTTTTTCTAGCTCTTTTCTATTTAATAATTATAATTTAATAATATAAGTGATACTTAACTCTGCTGTTCGGATTCGACGACACGGTTATTGCGACAAAGTGAAAAATTCGCAAATGAAAAAAATAAATATATGTCTGATTAAAATGTCAGAATTTTTTCAACTCCGAGACGGATAACGATTTACAATAACGCTGTTGATATCGTTATCTTTTTTACAACTTTGCGTTTTTTAATAACAAGCAGTCGATTTTATAAAATTTTGTACTGTTTGCGTCATTTTCTCCTTTCAATATTAATCTAAATTTGTAGCAGTTGGTTAGGAAATTGTGTATTGTGTAAAAATAACGAAACGTCCTGAGTTACATTTTCCTCTCCTGACTCGTTGTTTTTAAAATTTTGTTTGTAATGAATAAAATCTTTTGCGCCGTAGCTTTACCACAGTCGCAGTAATCACTCGCTACACTGCGAGAACGACGCAGGAGAATAAACAAACTCGTGTTTTTGTAGAGCAGCTGAGATTCACTCGCACTCGTTAAATAATTCACTGCTATAAAGAATTATTCACTTCACGTCTAATGAGCAAAGACGCAAAAAAAAAAAAAAAAAAAACCTGTTTCGTGACCTCAAGCTGAAAAACCGCCAACATCAAAGTGGATCTAAAGCTACAGAACTAGAGGGAAGTGTAATTTAAAACGGAGGCCACGCCCACACCTGTACGAATATATATGAATATGCAAATTTTTTTTTGTTCTCTGTGTTTTTGCTTCCTGTTCCGTAAAAATTGTGTTTTGTGCTACTCGTAACGAAGCTTTACGGAACCACGCCCCAAGGCGGAGAAATTTTTAAAGCTCCGTTTTTACGGTTATCGTGCGGACGTGAGGAAAAAACGCTTTTTTTTTTTTCGCACCGTAAACCTGCGTATGTCAGGGGTTAGGTGTTTAATTTAATAATAAAGTCATAAGCAAAAAAAAAAAAAACAGATACATAAACAAAAAAATAAATAAAAACAAACATATATGGATAGATAAATAAATAAATAAACAAGAACACAAAATAATAAACAAGCAAACAAGCAAATAAACAAACAAATAAATAGATAGATAGATAAATAAGTAAACAGGTAAACAAACAAACAAACAAATAAATAAGTACGCAAGCAGATAAGTCCTGTGAAGTGCCTTGAAATGCGCAGCGTTATTCGATGTGTTGATGTAATTTCCACTGAAACAGGAAGTCAGGGGCGGGACATAGCGAGTGGCTCCTCCCCCTTTTTAAATAGCCAATAGCGTTTAGCTTACCTCACAGCCTGAGAATGATGTAATTAAAATTTTTAAAATCTGTATTTTTTCCACGTTTCTCCTCATCTAGCGCTCAATACGCATCTTTATTGACGTGATCCTTGAAACGTTTTACGTGACAGTTTACAAAATACTTTCGCCGCCGATTTCAAAAACGCAGCACAGGACGGAATTTTTTTTTTAAAGATATAAAACTACAATTTCAAAAAATTATTCGTAGATGTGTTAAAGTTAAGTCGACTCTCCATCTCAGCCAGGTGAACCACAGAGGAAAAAAAATAATAAATAGTTGTGCATTCCGCGACTAAACCCGTTGCAATTAAAGCCAAAATATTGCGTTACACATTCCATCGATCTCTCGAAATCATTTTACGCATCTTCATTATTAAAGCGTTATCTCTGAGCGGCCTGAGGACTTTAACCTGGAGGTCCTTTAATCTGGCGTTTCTGAACGTTCCTCAGTGAGCAGGAGGCACGAGACGATACGCTGAAGCTACGATACGAGACGTATCGCGATACGGGCTTCACGAGACGATATTAAGACGAATAAAATATTACATTTTATAACGACAAATCGAACCACCGCGTTGTACGAAAAGTAGATCAGGATTTATAATATACGGTTAAAAAAGATTATAATCGACATAATATATAATTTTCTCCTAGCATTAACGACATTTTAATCTTTTTCAGTGTCATAAATTCATTTCACGTCAATATTATTAACACGGAAAGATCGTCTGACGGTAGATTGTGCCTTAAATGATTAAATAACTTTTAGGTGACTGAGTGCGTCACAATTACTGACTTAATTTAATCGTAGAGATTCGGGAAAACACTCATGATTATCTTTTGTATATTTCCTCATCCCTCTGAAGTCAGTTTCCGGTTACAACACGGCGCGCTTCCGAATCGCTTCTTTAGATGCGAGTGCGACTTACATCAAGCACAGCACACAGACGTTGCGTTTCAGACCACATTCACGCCAGCCGCGACAGAACCCGGACTGCACGGCGGTTTTGCAGTAACTTCCCTTCTCATTTCTACGCTACGGATCTGCTGTGAATTCCGGATAGCGTGAAAACGTCATGAAATCAGCTGTACTGTATTAAGAGACGTTTCTGTGATCCCCCCCCCCGAGTTCACGCCAGCCGAATGAAACTGGGTTTTTGGAGCACGTTCCATAACGCTTCCGTCTCATCGGCTTAAATTTTGGACTATTAAGTAAGATTGTGTGTTACGACTTCTGCTGATGCTGCCGCCAAGTGTGTGGACGATAATCGATTTACGGTTGTTGGATTGATCAGAAGTCATCAGATCACCAACAACAGTCATCAGATCACCATCATCAGTCATCAGATCACCAACATCAGTCATCAGATCACCAACATCAGTCATCAGATCACCAATAACAGTCATCAGATCACCATCATCAGTCATCAGATCACCAACATCAGTCATCAGATCACCAACATCAGTCATCAGATCACCATCATCAGTCATCAGATCACCAATAACAGTCATCAGATCACCAACATAGGTCATCAGATCACCATCATCGGTCATCAGATCACCAACAACAGTCATCAGATCACCAACATCAGTCATCAGATCACCAACATCAGTCATCAGATCACCAACAACAGTCATCAGATCACCAACATAGGTCATCAGATCACCATCATCGGTCATCAGATCACCAACATCAGTCATCAGATCACCAACATAGGTCATCAGATCACCATCATCGGTCATCAGATCACCATCATCGGTCATCAGATCACCAACATCAGTCATCAGATCACCATCATCAGTCATCAGATCACCAATAACAGTCATCAGATCACCAACATCAGTCACCAGATCACCATCATCGGTCATCAGATCACCATCATCGGTCATCAGATCACCATCATCGGTCATCAGATCACCATCATCAGTCATCAGATCACCAACAACAGTCATCAGATCAACACGCCGCTGTAAAAGGTCACGATGCAGAACGCAGGAGCGATTTTTTTTTGCACGCCGAGGTGCAGAATTTGTCACAGGAACAGAGCTGCTTGTGGTGATTAGAGTTCAGCTGGTCGACTGTAAATCATTAAGCCACGGATTTAAAATTCTCGGGCTCTGTAAACACGGAACGTTTCATTAAGCCGGAATGGGATAGAGAGCGCACGCACATGGATTGCGTAAAATCCAGTTTTATTTCTGCAGAATACAATACAGAAGGAAACACACACGTTCCCGAGTACAATCCGGACGCTCATCCGAGTGATCCGAGACAAACGCAGTGCATTGTGGGATTTTACGAGCACGCAGTCTGATATTATTCACCATTATGTTCGTGGACGCGGACGTGGAGCACAGAAAGACAAAACTTGTAAATATAGTGCAATTTTCCGACATGCGATTAGTTTTGCTGAAATATCACTTGGTGTGAATGTTTTTAAAAATAATAATAAAAAGATAGACAACAATTCTTGAGAGCTCATGTTGTGGTTCTGGTTCTGAAATTTTTTACTTATTTATTTATTTATTTATTTATTTATTTTTTACCCCAAAACTACTTGGTTTTCGAGTGACGTCACGTTTCCAGCGATTTATATCACGGCCGCCATTTTGTGGGTCGAACACCAGGACTAACGATCGTAAACAATCGACGACGTGTAAACAAATTCCAAAGTTTGTTCGGATCACTCTGTAACGGGTCAGTGTTACGATTTTATTTTATTATTATATTATAGTTTTATATAACTATGACACTCAAAAGCTGTCTAAGGATTGATCTACAAAATGGCGGATGCCCCATTGACCCGGATGTAAACGAAGCGAGTGGAAACGATTTATCTACGATAGACGTAAGACGCGTCCCAAATCGCATACTTACGCACTGTTCTACGCCATTTTTGTATTTCGTATAAAAAGTGTGAATAATGTGTTCATACTAAACTGCAGATTTTCTTACGTAGCGGAAAAGGGGCGGGGCTACCAGGTACTGACGCCGTCTCAGATTTCCTTAGAATCAAATAAATATCAAATCAAAATAAATAAATAAATAAATAAAAAGGAGTGTGAAAACTTTAGTCAATAAATTTCTTAATTTTACTGTTTTACCTTTGATGTGGTGAAATTAATTTTCTCGGGTATTCTGCTAAAGCTAGCGCCGCCGCATTACGTGTGTTTGACGTCATTCGCCATCGACTGGGAAACGGCTACATAGCGGCGATCACACTAGACTTTCAGCGTGCGAAATTTCTTCGGAGACGCCGTGAATGTGAGCAGGAACCGGATATGACATCACGTCACGCACCAAGGTGTTGTTTTTTTTTTAATCTGCACATCACGGATTCCGACGTGCTTCTCTTTCGATGTTGTTTATTGTAGTTATTCTTATAAAGCGGCGTTGTGTAAAACGGGACGGTGCGACGCCGCCGTAATCAGCGCTTCCTCCATCTTGGATTTTCTGAAGACGTTACGCCGTGACGCGTCGATCTTCCATCGGTCACACGGCTTCACGCGATACAAATTCGCAGGTCCGAGTTCACCAAAGTTGACCTTTGGAACGCAGGGAAAAACGAAACTTCTTCGTACTGAGATTGCGTTTCCGTCTCCGGCGTTCGCACGCGTACGAATGAAAGTCAACGCAACTGAAAAGTGTAGCGTGAGCGCCGCTTTATATTTCCGGTTTATAAAAACAAGACAAAATTAAAATTCGCTAGAGTGCGTAGTTCACAGTTTATAGCGTATAGTACGTCATTTGCAATACAGTTAAAGTGTTTACTGACAAAACAAATAAACAACAACAAAATAACATCGTTTTTAAAGGTTAGAACACAGCCGGAGTCTGTAAACAGCTAATATGATGGTGCGTGAAGTTCACGAGGAAAAGAAACGGTCATGCTGAAGAACCTCACAGATCTTTTTTTTATCTCTTTTCAAAAATGAAAATAATGTTTAAAAAAAAACACAAAACGCAAAATATTATCATATACGTGACATTTAGAGCGATTTATCCCACGGCGCTGTTGAAGTTTGGTGGTCAGGAAACATCGATTCATTTTCAGCGAGATTTATATTAACGCGCTTATTCTACGTTACCGTTTCCATGGTAACGTCGTCGCATTCACTGCGACTTGTACGGCACTTAAGACTAATAATAATAAAATAAAAAACGATTATGAAATGTGTTGTTTAACAGCGACCAAAAAAAAAAAAAAAAAAAAAGTATACTCGTTGATGTGGTCACGTTTTCTGTTAGGAGAGGTTTACGTAACATCGATGGAGATGGAAGGAGTCTCCAGTGTCAGAGCTTCGTAACATTCAGGAAGTTTCTGCGTATAAACTTCTGTATGAACACCACGTGCTGCGTTAAAGAGAAGACATTGCATGTGTATTTTAATAAAATCTCTTAATGTTTGTGGCGTTTTCTGACAAAGTAGACAAAATATTTTCGATTAAGGCGATAACGACTACGAATACGAAGATACGATAAAATCGTTATTGTGATAAATTATATCAATGCTCTTTTCTATGCTACTGTAGCTATATGGTGATATCTTTTAATGAACTAATTTTATGGGTTTTTTTAATTAATTTGATTACAAACTGACTGGAAGCAGCTGATTTGAGCAAATTGAATATTTAAACTTTAAAAGTAAGTATTAAAAGGATTCTTTTAAGCTGTATATATATCGTGAAAGCTATAATGTATCGTAAAAATGCTTAGGAATCGTGATATGATTTTTTTGTCACATCGCTTAGCCTCGACTTATCTTGTCAAAAAGACTATATTACTAAAGACATGTTATATGTTTTAAAACAGAAATTAAAAATGCCAGATAAAGAAGCGAGAGAGAGAGAGAGAGAGAGAGAGAGAGAGAGAGAGAGAGAGAGAAAGAAAGAAAGAAAGAGAGATTCACATTCAATAAGAAGCTAAGCTAATTAGGTTTCAGTCAGGTCAGAGCAAGTTCAAGCTAAAAACACGGACAATGTACTAAATTAAATACTTGTTTAAAAAAAATAAACAGAGATCATTTTAATAAACGTGCTTCAAAAATACCGAGTCTGGAAACTCGACTTTAAATCGCACCTTAAATCGTTAAAAAGCAAACAAGCTCAACAACTCGGGCTTTGTTAGCTACTTAGCACAGAGATGCTAGCTGGCTAACTAGCTAGCTAACTAGCCGTTTGGCTAAAATAATGAGTTCCGAGACGGCGATAAAAATAAATATATGACACAAACTTGTCGGAAATGGGGCTTTGAGTGTTAATGTATTTATTATATAACAAAAAAAGATGTTTGATCTTATCTTCAGTAAACATATAACGAATAAAAAAAATCATCAAAACTAGCAACTAGCAAAAAATCAGACTAGCTTTCATTTATTCTGTATGTGGAGCTCAGAAAACAGCGTTTAATATGAATTAAAACCCTTGTTTATGATCAGCTGGATATCAAAATTATCGCGAATTAAGTTTTATTAATTTATCTTACTAACATTGAGACAAATCAATCAATCCAGGGATTTTAAAATAATATAATTCGAGCTCGCAAGAGATAAAAACACAAATACACTAAAGCTGCTCTGACATCTGAATAGAAAAGTAGATAGAAAGCTGGTGTTGATCTTTTTAACTAAATATAGCAGAAATGTGAGTTAAATTAATGTTAGACTTTGTAATAAGTGATCATAAGGAAGAAAACTAGTGGTGTAAAGGTGTGAGTTTGGAAAAGAAAATTTAAAAAATAAGGAAAAACTAACAATAACACTGACAATCCTAGTGATACTGATAGTGTGGAAAGCTTGACTAGTGAGTAGTGTTTATATCTCACACACACACACACACACACACACACACACACACACAGAGAGTAAAAGTTTATCCAAAATAGATATAAATAAATAGAGAATAGAATAAGGTTAGAGTTTAATAGGAAGTAAATTTCCAAAGATGAGTCATTATTTTAGACAATGGGATTGAGAAACAAAGAAAGAAATGTTTGTGTTTATGTTTATGTTTATATTTATATTTAAACACACACACACACAGAGAGAGAGAGAGAGAGAGAGAGAGAGAGAGAGAGAGAGAGATCCAGATCCAGATCCAGCTTCACTCAGTGTGCTGCTACTTACTAGGGGTCGTTTGTAAACCTGGGTGTTCGGGGAGGCTGGTATCCGTAAAGATGGCAATAAAGCACGTCGAAACAGAAGCAACACATCTCCGCCGAGACCACCATCTTCCTGGCTGAGCCCGGTCCCGGACTGAGGTTCGGGGAAAGCCCGGTGCTGGAGTTGTAGCCTCCTGGAGCTGGAGACAGAGCGGTGGTTGTGTTGTTGCTGTTACTGCTGCTGCTGCTGCTTCCACCACATCCACCACCTCCACCTCCACCACCTCCTCCACCACCACCGCTGCCGCTGCTGCTGCTTCCACCACATCCACTATTACTATTACTACTACTACTCCCGCTACAGCTCCCGCTGCCCCCCGGACCCCCGAGGCCGTTCACTCGGTTCACGGTTCCGGCCACGACCGTCGACGACGAGGATCCGATCCCCAAGTCTGATCCGCAGTGCCCGGTCCCGGCTGCCCCGCCGCCCGCCCCGCCGGGACCCCCTGCTCCGGGGGATCCCGACAACTTCTGCTTCTTCACCCCGCAGCAGCCGGCCGCCATCTTCGAACAATCTGCACCGACACACCGCTTCCGACCCATCGCCGTCACGGCGGGAAGGGCGGGGCCAAACGCCGACCACGCGTAAAAATCCCACTGCGTCACGACGTACGACGCACGACGCTCCACCTTCACCGCTTTATTTAGTTATTTCTTTTTTATTTATTTATATATATATATATAAATATATATATATATATATATATTTTTTAATTTCCTTCCTCCTCCTCCTCCTCCTTCTTCTTCTTCTCGGAACGTAGTCACCCAGGAAGTAAGGTTACTTAAAAAAAAAAAAAAAGTGTAAATATATATATAAATAAATATATATATATATATGTTAAAAAAAAAAAAAAAAAAAAAAAACAGCACAGTCAAGACTCTGCAATGTCACCCCGATCTGCTGTGTGTGTTAAAGCCCGAGGAAGGGAAGAAGGAAGAATACGTAGCCTACGCTGCAGACGCAGCAGCCTTACGCAATGTCCGTAGAGAGGCAGCTCCAGATCCAGCTCCAGCTCCAGCTGCGTCCTCAGGGTCTCTTCAGGAGGAGGATGAATCGAGGGAGAAAAGAAAAAGAAGGAAGAGTCGCAGGGTGGTGGTCGTGGTGGTCGTGGTGGTGGTTGTTGCTGCTGCTGCTGCTGCTGTTCTTGCTGTTGTGGTTGTTGTTTACCTCCTTCAGATGCCAGGCTCATCAGTTCCTCAGTTCCTCAGTGGATGCAATGCGTCCCATTTTAAACAACAATCCGTCTGTATGTGTATAAATATAAATATATATATAAATATAAATGAGCTCGCTGGGTGGATGATGGAGCACGCACGCAGACACCGCACTGCACCCTCTATGAGCAGTGTGCGGGAATCCGGGGGCTCGAGCTCCACGCAGGACCCATACGCCTCCCTCTCCCTCTCCCTCTCTCTCTCTCTCTCTCTCTCTCTCACCGCACGAGACGAGACGAGACAACCCGAGACGAGACGTTCCGCCCCGGAACCCGCCGTGTTTTGTGTCAGTTGTTTACTTCTTGCATATACGATCTCGGTCGTAAAAACATACGAGTCAGCTCCTCTCAGCTCCTCTCGGCTCGAGACGCAGGGACCGGGACCGGGAGCGCGAGCGCAGGCGCGAGCGCGAGCACGCACCGAAAACAAAACCGACGCAGTTTTCTGCTCTCTCTCTCTCTCTCTCTCTCTCTCTCGGCGTCACTGAAACCTCCGAGTCATTTCTGAGCTCATCAGTGAACCGGTGCTCGGTTGCTTTTTTTTTTTTTTTTTTTTTTTTTTTATTTCCTCTCCAGCCTTCCTCACTGCTCAAACAAAAAAGTTTTCTCCCCCAGGTGGGCTGGAATGCTGCTGGAATGCTGCTGGAATGCTTCTGGAATTCTGCTGGAATTCTGTCATCCGTCTATCAGGACGCATTTTTCCTTAATCTGCAAGACAACAACATAAACAAAGCCGTCCATCATCCGGATTCTCCCAGGCTCTGCTCAGGCTTCCATGCACAGCAGCTGGGCTTCCTGTTGCTGCTCCTGCTGCTGCTGCTGCTGCTGTTGTTGTTGTTTATATTGTTGTTGTTGTTGTTGTTGTTTTTAGGAGATCATGCATACATGCATGCATGCAAAGCCAGCACAGCCAGCACAGTAAGCACTTCTTCCACCATCCAGCACGTATTTTACGGCCAATTCTTACGCACCCTGCGTACGCCGGAGTCTGTATTCTCAATCACGGCTACGTGAAAAGAATTGGTATCCCGACTGAATCTTCTCGGAGTCGACTCTTCACTGAGGAACCGAGCGACTCTACTGAATCGTGCGGGCAGGGTTGCCAGGGTTGTTGGTTTTGGTTTGTTTGTTTTTTTGTTTTTGTTTTTGTTAAAGTCATTTTTGGAGCAAGATTGAGCAGGTGTAGTCTTCTACAAAAATTAATTAAATTAATATAATAATAATATAATTAATATAATTTAATATAATTAAAATGAAATATAATAAAATTTTCCACAATTTCACTGTAGCAAACAAAGGGGAAGTGTAAGTGCAGACAGTGTGTCTATGACTCTACGTTTAAGGTTGCAGCCGTATTCCGAATACGATGTTTATATATATATATGTGTGTGTGTGTGTGTGTGTGTGTGTACACAGTACTGTGCAAAAGTCTTGGCGCCTTTTTTTTTAGTACAAACTTTGTTATAGATGTTTATTTTCTGACTTCTACATTATTGATTCAGTACAAAAACATTTTCGATTCCAAACATTAGTTTTCCAGCATAATATTAAACTTTACAGAAAAATGTTTGTATGTCAGTAAAGAAAGCAGCAGATTCCATAAGAGACACTTTTCAGATAAAAACATAATGAAGGCTGCTGGGTTTCGCTGCAGAAATAAGAAGCGAGTCGACAGTCAAAGTCTCCAGAAGAACTGTGGCTGCTTCTGCAAGATGCTCAGTAACACTTCCAGCTCATTTCCTTATAAAACTGCACACACTGCACCTCAGATACTGCTTTATTTATTTAAAGTGAAGGATCGTCACATTAAATACTGACTTTGTTTCATTTATTACTGTTTACTGCTCTTTATAGGATTTTTTTAAAATGTAGAAACATTTAATTTCATTATTTTTGAAGGCGTCTTTACTCTACAGCATTTCTTTGCATGTGACTAAGACTTTTGCACAGTACTGTGTATACACACATATATATATAGTGTGTTAGCACCCACAGTTCATTCAAGACATAGTGCTGAACCCGGACTCAGGGTTGTAGATGGATGACAGCGGCGTCTCTCTGAAAAAGAAAACAGAAAACAGGACAGACTCCTTTTATAAAAGCATCTTTCACTGTGTAACAAAAAATCTGCTGGAGGTTATCAAAGATGTGCAACGTGTAAACTGATTCGACCTGCTTGTGCAAATCTATAGATGTCTATAGAGTCTAAATCAGGGGCTCAAACAACAAACAGCCCACGGGTCAGAACCGGCCCGATAATGGTTCTGATCCGGCCCACCAAATAATTTAGAAATTAAAATCATTTTGTTGACTGTAATTGAATTGAACGATTTATAAAAGAGCTCCACTAGAGGGCGGAATAGAGCAATAAACTCAAGCTATAAACTCAGCTACTGACAAAATGTGCTGATGAGAAATTCATTAGCAAGCTAAAAAAAAAAAAAAAAAGTCCATGCTGTAAATAAACAACTAATTCACTTTAATGGGAGCGAATACTTACGCAATCACAACATTTACATGTTTTAATTTGTCCCTAGTCCCTCAAAAAATTTTAATATAATAGCCTCCTCTGTTTAGACACCTTGACATAAAAAAGTGGAAAAGTTTGATTTGATCAAAGTTCAAGGTCATTTGATAAAAGCGGGTAAATAAACACACGTTAGACGAGTTGTGTGTCGATGTTATTGATCACTAAACTGATTTTTTTTGTCTGACATTAAGTATAAAGTGGCTTGTTACCTAAACTGCGTCTGAGACTCATGCTTTAGATTTTCATTACTCAAAATTGACTTAATTTCATTCGATATGAAGTTTTTTTCCGCATGACGGCATCCCGGGGCGTCGACGCGTCCCAGCTGCACAGGATCGCTCGGCGTACGCTGTCAGACACCATATGCTCCTTCACATGATTTACGTTTATTCTCAACGATTAGCATCTGGTTAAAAAAATAAATAAAAACAACCAACATTATTGTCACTGTAGCAGCACGGCATCATTTTTTAATGAGGCTGTATTCTACATTACGATAATTAACTTTAAATGATGAACATTAATTACTGTTTCTTACTGACACGGTCAAGAAAGTTCATAAAAACAGGCCACAGGTCCCCGTATAACATTTATACAGATATATAATATAATAACATTTATACAGATATATAATATAATAACATTTATACAGATATATAATATAATAACATTTATACAGAAACTAGGAAAAGGAATAGAAACATTTTTACATCTTAGTAAAGACTTTACCCAAGATATATAAATAGTAAATTGGAAACGTGCGAATATTCTACACAAGAAACGTTCTTTTGTCTATATTTAATTTCCTTTAGCTATGAAATAAAATGACAGGAATGAGCAGGAATATTTTTAGCGATCTCTAGAAACAGGATGGTGTTTAATTCCAATCAATAAACAAATTAAAAACAATGACTTGGTCTGTGGCGCAGCCTCACAGCTCCAGGTTCCGCGGTTCGATCCTGATCTCCGGTTACTGTCCTTGTGGGGTTTCCTCCAGGTTCTCCGGTTTTCTCCCTCCTCTTAAAAACATATTTGAGCTGTTTCATGTTAAACAACTTAGAACATTGCACTTTTGGTGGAAGACCACCCAATCTTTCGATGAGCAAAAATATTGGAACAGATAGTCTTACAGTAAATATCCATAACTGACATCACCAACCTGCTGCTTTCTTTTTTTTTTGTGATGCTCTGTGAAGCACTTTTTTTTTTAAAAATATCTCTTCTGTCTATTTCAGTATTTAGCACAAAATCTAGAGTCAGACTGTCAGCTGCGATGATTCCACGATCATTTTTAGTCCACAGATACGTAACTATGCTGGTAACTTGTAATTTACCAGTAAAATTATTTAATCATCCAGAACTGATATCCTAAAAACAACATGATTGAATAAATTATTTCTGCCATTTCAGGTTTAAGGAGAGGCAGAGATGTTCACAAGTCTTTCATCTGGAGTCTAAGGCAAGTCTGACGTCTTTAAACTGGAGTCCGAGTCGAGTCTGAAGTCAGCAGCTGTAATCTTTCATGCTTTATTGAAGAAAAAAAAAAACTCACGCTCAAAAATCATATTTACGAAGTTACAGTCAGGTCCATAAATATTGGGACAGTGACACAGTTTTGGTAATTTTGCCTCTGTACTCCACCACAGTGGATTTGAAATGAAGCAGTCAAGATGTGACTGAAGCGTAGACTTTCAGCTTTAATTCAAGGGGTTTAACAAAAATATTGCATTAACCGTTTAGGAATTACAGCCATTTTTTACAGAGTTCCTCCATTTTCACAGGCTCAAAAGTAATGGGACAATTGACTGATAAGCAGTTTCATGGCCAGCTGTGGCCTGTTTCCTCCTTATATTGTGATAAATTAAGGAGATAAAAGGTCTGGAGCTGATTCCAAGTGGTGAATTTGCATTTGGTAGCTGTTCATGGGAACTCTCAATATGCCGTCCAAAGAGGTGTTGATGCAAGTGAAGGAGGCCATCATTAGGCTGAAAGACCAAAACAGACCTATCAGAGAGATAGCAGAAACGTTAGGAGGGCCAAATCAACAATTTGGTACATTCTTAAAAAGAAGGAATGCACTGGCGAGCTCAGCAACACCAAAAGGCCTGGGAGACCACAGAAAACAACTAAAGTGGATGATTGCAGAATTCTTTTCTTATTGAAGAACAACCCCTTCACAACATCTAGCCAAGTCAGGAACACTCTGGAGGAGGTAGGCCTATCATTGTCAAAGTCTACAATCAAGAGCCACCTTCATGAATGTAAATACAGACGGTTTACCTCAAGATGCAAACCGCCGGTAACACTCAAGAACACAAAGGCCAGATTAGACTTTGCTAAAAAACCTATAAAAAAAGCCTGACCAGTTCTGATGCAAGATTAACTTGTACCAGAATGATGGGAAGAGAAAAGTATGGAGAAGGAAAGGAAGGGCTCATGATCCAAAGCATACCACATCATCCGTCAAACATGTGGAGGCAGTGTTATGGCATGGGCATGTTTGGCTGCCAATGGAACTGGGTCACTGGGGTTTATTGATAATGTGACTGTTGATAGAAGTAGCAGGATGAATTCTGAAGTGTACAGAGCTATACTTTCTGCTCAGATTCAGTCAAATGCTGCAAAACTGATAGGACAGCACTTCACAGTACAGATGGATAACAACCCAAAACATACTGTGAAAGCAGCCCAAGAGCTTGGAAATTAAATGTTCTTAAATGGCCGAGTCAGTCACCCGACCTCAACCCAACTGAGCTGCTTTTCACTTACTGAAGACAAATCTGAAGGCAGAAAGACCCACAAACAAGCAGCAACTGAAGATGGCTGCAGTAAAGACCTGGCAAATCATCTCAAGGGAGGAAACTCAGCATTTGGTGATGTCCATGGGGTCCAGACTTCAGGTAGTCATTGACTGCAAAGGATTTACCTCCAAGTAATAAAAATAATCCTAATATTTATGATTATATTAGTTTGTCCCATTACTTTTGAGCCTGTGAAAATGGAGGAACTCTGTAAAAAATGGCTGTAATTCCTAAACGGTTAATGCAATATTTTTGTTAAACCCCTTGAATTAAAGCTGAAAGTCTACGCTTCAGTCACATCTTGACTGCTTCATTTCAAATCCACTGTGGTGGTGTACAGAGGCAACATTACCAAAACTGTGTCACTGTCCCAATATTTATGGACCTGACTGTATATTATGTAAACAAAATATATGATCTTTGGAAAATCAGGGATACTACTGGGAATCTAGCTGAACTTCTAACGCTTCTGTCTACATGGGTAGAGTCAATCGATAACGATACAAAAATACATTTAAAATGATTAAGTTCAAACTTTATTTGAAAATAATAGATTTTTCACTAAACATAAAAACAAACTTTTAACAAGCTTTATGCAAATGAAAGCTTAGAACTTTTCCGTGACTAACCTTTGTTCATGTGTTCTTAGGTGTCTAATAAAATTTGATGTCGTTCCGTTATCTTTAATTCTTTAAAGATTCCACGATCTTTGCATATAGCCGATCTTCTGAAGACTCAACGTTAATAAAACGTCGATTCAGGCGACTCGTCACATTTCGGAGTTTACGCTAAAATACGTCATCAAATTCTACGATAAATTTCTGATGTACCGAGACACACAGGGAAGTGTGTGTGACGCAGATATTCTAAAACTGTACAAATAAAACACAAATTCTTCCTTTATGTTATCAGTAGTGAAGGTTAAGAGACTTGAGTTGGTTTTAAAATATTCACGAGTCCTTTTTGTCGAGTCTGAAGGCTATTAAAATGCGACTCGAGTCCGAGTCACTAACTCGAGTGCCCAGCTGTGCGGTCGGGAACTGCTTACCAGGCAGAGACAATCACGAAAACTCAGCAGGATGGTGGATTTTTAGTAACTATATATTTATTATATATATATAATTTTAAATATAATCCTTCTATAAATCGGTTGTCTAATGTGCACATGGCTGCCCCAGGAGAACGAGGGAAAAAAATAATATATCTCGTCCTTTTTCCTCCTTCATCCAAAAACCGAGATCCATTTTTGACCATTTTTTTTGCTGAAATATATTCAGGGATGTAACTGAAATAATATATATAAATATATTTACCTGATAAAGTTAACAAAGCGTTTAAATAAACCGTGTTGGCTCGGAATAACAAACACAAAATAAACAGAACCATAAATAAGTTTCTCAAAATAGAAACAGCGATGCTGAGGATATTCTTACGTTAATATCACGTGACGGCTCGTTTTGTTTCGTTAAACAACGGACGTAATGAAAATGCTCAGAAAACAGTTCAACCATTTTATTGAAATCTACAATTTGAGATAAGTTACACATGAGAAACATATCTAAAGGATTCCTGATGCTCCAAAATGTTAAAAAATAATAATAATAATAGTAAAAAAAAAAAACTCCCTACGATCAGTTCAATTCAACAAAACTTCATTTATTGATTTAAACAATTACTTTACTACAGTTAGGTACGGTTTGAAAAAAGTCACATGACCGAAACTATAGTGTTAGGTTAAGGAGCTAGGTTTAAAAGAACACGCTGACAGACAGAAGACGTTCTCGAGAAGGTTTTAAAAGAAAGATCATCACATGAAAAAAAGACAAAACAGACGGAAGGAAAGGGAAGAGAGAGAGAGAGAGAGGGAGAGCAGGAGCGTGTTCCGGTCTTCCGGCGGCTTCAGGATTCCTCGCGGACGGGAGTGCAGCCGGAGAAGAAGCTGTTCTTGAAATTGTTCAGACCTCGCTTGTTCTTGCGCAGAAAGCTGGGCATGATGGACTCTTCAGACTCCTCACTGTCGCTGTCCAGCTCAGCAGGAACCGGCTTCTTCTCCAGCTTCAGAACTGACGACAAGTTGCTAATGTCTCCGATTTCCTAAAAAAAGAAGAAAACGATGGAAATGTCACTCCAGAATTATTATTTTTTTAAAAAAAAACAGCAGAATCCTGTGTGGCTTTCTTCGCGGTTTGTGTTAGGGCTTGGCGATACGACCGGAATATCATCATATCACGATATTTCGAGACATTTCTAAAGGGATTTTCACGCCGCGTTTAACCCCGGGATATCGTCGCTCTAAACGTGTTTCACGCCTTGTAATTTAGAAGCGGGAAAAACGCCGTATCTGCTGATGAGAGTTGACGTGAAGACGTGAAAAATACGCATTTTTTTTTTTTAAACGACGGTTTCTTTACTGTTTTAGCTCAACTGAAGTTTGCAGGGTCAAGAGGTCGAGACTGTCGCAAATCGGTGCATTCTGCCGCAATTTCATTTCCAGATCCGAAAAAGAAAGAAAGAAAGAAAGAAAGAAAAAAGGGGCAGATGAAGCTGTTTAACCTGAGAAATAAGATAATTACGAAATAAGTAATATTTTAAAACATTTGCTATCGCATTGGTGCGATCCACACGGCTAACACCCGCCTGTCTTTTAAAGATTAAAATGCGATAACTTGTTAAATAATGCGATTCTAAACCCCGCTTTTTCTTTTTTTTTTTTTAAAACAAATCACATACATACACAGTTGTTTCCGCTCGTGGGCGTGGCCTAATCCAGCAGATTACGTACGTGTATCGCTCGTCAGAGGTATAACGATCTCTGCTACTTTCTTCCAAGCTTTATTTTTCTCCTAATGTCTCTATAAACATTTCGATAACATGAAGACGAAGAAACTCCGATTATTCTTCCGAGTTTTTCGTCCATTTTTACGTCAGTCGCAACGCTGGTCCGAGGAATCGTCCGTCTTTACAGCGTCGTACTTTAACGAATTTCGATAGAAGCAAGTGTAAATCAATAATAATAATAATTATAATAATAATAATAATAATAATAATAATAATAAAATACCTTTTTAGTTGGAGGAACACAAGGGGGTCTGAAGAAGGTGGCATCTCGAGGGCTTACAGCTGTGGGGTCTTCAGGAACAGAAACAGTGTCTTTGGACACGTCATTTATCTCAGCAACATCCTGAGGTGAAGAAGATTAGCGGCTAAACTTAATAAAACTGGCGTATGTACAGATTCCTGCTATAAAATAGTAAAAAAGTAGCTGTTATTTATTTATTTATTTATTTATTACCATGCTGGCACGGTTGTCCATGTTGCGACACTTCTCGTGGTCACAGAGACAGTTCTCGCCGCACGTCATCCGTCCTTTGCGGCAGCGGCACAGTTTATTGACGCATCGGCCCTTACACGCGCACTACGCGAAACAAACACGTAGGAGAAAAACAAGAACGAGATCGTAAATGTCGAGAGAAAAAGAGGTAAAATAATGAAATGAGCCACTAGAGGGCGTGTGTTAGTAAAGACGGTTCTTAGGAACTTAGGAATGAGTAAATCGGGAATAAAAAAAAACGACAGACGTGATGTCATACGAATAAAATTCACTGCGTGGATTATTTTTATAGCTATATTTAATATTAGCTCCTGTTGTCACTTACGTTATTGCAGCTATAAACAGTCGTTTCCGCAACAGCATCTCTTTATTCTCTCTCTCTAAGTTAATAAGACTTGTTACATCATGTTACCGAGAAACCACAAAGAAGCGTAAACTCCTCTGTCCTGAAGATATCGGAAAAATTACTAAAGTTACAAAGCGCTGACACTGGAGACTCCTTCCATAAAACGTTAAATAAACGACTCCATACAGAAAGCTTCATCGTATCAACATTTGTACGTTTTTCTTTGTTAAACATGTTTTTCAAAAATCAGTTTTTTTTTTTTAAATTAATAGTGTTAGATTAGATGGAGCTGTACACGTCCACGTGAATGAGCTGTTACTATAGAAACGATAACGTATTAACTAGAACGCGCACATTAATATAAACCTGTTGTTTACGTTAAAGCAGGAACGACTGTCCGAGCTGCAGTTAGAGAAAATTAATCAACACTTTCTGAGCCGAGACCGAAATAAAATAATGTTCATAACGATAAACAATTCTTCCGCCGCGCAAAGTAGCGTGTAATTAACGGTAATCTCTGGTTGCTTAGCAACACGACGGACATAGCTTAAGTGTAACTATCCATTTTATAAATGCTAGCTCTGCTCTTCCTCGCTCTATCCTCCTCCTCCTCTTCCTCACCCCAGTCATTTTAGACTTCTTAGAGCCTCGTCTGCTTCTCTCTTTCTTCTCCGGAAGCCACTCCTCCTCCTCCTTCTCAGACTCCGATGGAGACACCAGCTCGTCCAGGTCGATGGAGGGTTCCTGCAGAGGCGCTCTCGCCGTGGACAGTTTGGCTTTCGGCTTCGAGAAGAAACCGCGGCGCGAGAAACGACGACACAAAAACAGGAAGTTGGAACACACCGTAAAGATTTCACGTCAGAGCAAACCTGAGCACTTTAATCCGAACCAACTGTGTTCAGAGATCAAGATTTACTGATGTGTGTAATTTATTCAAACAGTTTAAATTCTTTTTTTTTTTTGGCTTTTAAATTTTTTATTTGATGAGCTTATCCTCTAATTTAGGCACAAAAACACTTTCCATGGACATTGTGCGTGAATATTACGTCGCCAATTCAGATTTAACAGTACACGTTTGTGAAAAGCCAAAAAAGTTACTTCGTTCTATTTTGCGCGTTAAAGATATATTTAAATAAATTATTTATATTTAAATAAATCCAAAAAGCTAAAAAAAAATAAATAAATAAAAAGACATGGACGATCAGATTCTCAATTTCAAAAAGCTCCTTCTGTAGAAATAAGCAACATTAACAGCTTCATTCACAAACAAAACAAACAAACAAATAAACAAAAACAAACTAACCTCACCTCGTGTATGACAAAACGTTTGATAAGTTTACAAACACACTGAAATCGATCGTTCTGAAATATTATCTTAAATATAAAAACATGACGTTAATTTAATATCGTACCTTAGGAGGAATATATTCGAACGACGTGTCCGGCGACTCGTTTGCTGCCGGAGCTACTTTCTTTGCGCTAGTCAGCTGAGCCAGAAGTAATTTCTGTTGATGTAAAGTCGCAAATTGTTTGCGTTTCTCGTACGTGACATTCACAAATCCTAAATATCGTCTATTCGTACGTCATTAGCGTTTATACCTGTTTGTATTGTTCGAGTTCTTCCAGGAGTTTCTGGTTTTGCTCGGTGAGTTCGCGCATCTTCTGAAGCTCCTCCTCCTGTCAGATTGGTTTGTTTTTTTTTTTTTTGTGTTAATGATCATTCGCAAGGTTTCATATTTAATAATAATAATAATAATAATAATAAGGAAGAGAATGTTTCGACGATAACCTGAAACTTCAAACGCTGTAGCAGCTCTCTCTCCCTCTTCGACGTCTCGTGCTTTTCCTCATCTTCCTCCTCTTCCTCCTTCACGGGTTTGTTCTGTAGCTGACTGAGGAGATAAAGAACCTACAAACAAACAAACAAACAAAGTTCCATCAAGTACACATAGCTAAACGTAAAAACACTAGACGCTTTGAAAAAGTCGTAGAAGCTTAGAAAGCTTAGAAATGTTTATTTTTAAAGTTTAGAATAAATATTTGCACCTTTTAGATCAGCGAGTATTCAATTAAAATGCATCCAGATCTAGATCCAGTTCTATCCAACCTGATAATGGCAGAATTTTCAGTTTTCAGGTATTTTTGGGAAGAAAATAAAACAAAAAACAAAAGATATCCGTCTTTATCGACTGGTGTAGATGCTTTGAATAAAAACCTGACTACGTGCACAG